>NW_007079824.1:138333-139517 GCF_000164805.1 Carlito syrichta | reverse complement strand
GAGCGCCGGAGCCCGGAGGGGGGGGCTGCGGTGGCCGGGAGCAGCCACTGCACTCCAGTCTGGGCGACAGAGTGAGACTCCAACTCAAAAAAAAAAACCGGGCCAGGCTCCTGGAAATCTTGTTTTGGGTCTCATTTGCCTTTCCTAGTTGCCCCATTTCAGTGTATTTTGCAGAAGCTAGATGGGCTAGGAACGGGGGGAAAAGCCTGGTGCCCTGATGTTGAGACACCCTGAGGCCACTGAGCTCTCTGGGGCCGCCTCCTCGTGCCACCGGCAGGCAGCCCCTCCTTTCCCATGTGCTGTCCCCAGCCTGGTGGGCCCAGACCACGTGCGCCGTGTCGGCCGGAGCCCGCAGCCAAGCACCACGCGTCTGCCCGCCAAGCAAGCCCCCGCCTCACCTGCTCCCCTCCAGCCCCGCGGCCCCTGATGGCTGCTCCCTGCAGGTCTGCAGCGAGTCCCCCTGACAAAAACCAAAAATGACAACCTGAACCTAGTTCCCATCTCATAATCCAGAAACGTGCCCAAGGGCAGCCGGCAGCCGCTGGCCTGTAACCCTCCAGCAGGTGACACCCCACTGACTGAGATGGAATCCTTAGACACAGCACCCGACGGGCAGCAGCCTCCTCTGAGTCCCCACCATGGCTTCGCTGGATCTGATCTGGGCCCAAGGGCTTCTAGGAGGCGGGGGGTGGGTAGGGCGGGGCGGAACAGGTGGGCAGAGTATGGGGAGAGCTCTGCTGAGCCCCCCTCAGGGCAGGTGTTAGTTGGGAAAAAGAAAAAAGGGGCCTAGAGTACAGGGAGGCTCCAGAACCTTCCAGGAGGCCAGCTGGCCCTGGCTGGATCCCTAGGGGCCAGCAGACGGGCAGGTAGCAGGTTGTCTCGCCCAGCCAGGCCGAGGGGACCGGGGATGAGGCGGGTGGCCAGGCCCTGCAGTCCCTCCATCGGAAAACTTCCTGTGTCCTCCGCGAGGCTGGTGGGCCAAGCCCTCAGGGTGTGGGGCCTCTGCCAGCGCCCTAGGTGTCAGCTCTGAGAGCAAGCATCCAGCCTCCAGGTCTGCCCTCCAGCCCTTGCCATTGAGAATTCCCAAGCCTCTTCCCAGCAGAAAGGCTGGGGAGCAAGCCTGCCCGGGTCCCGCGTCCTCTCTGCTCTCCTCGTTCAAGGCTGGGACTTGTCGGAGCAGCCCA
>NW_007079824.1:124077-138165 GCF_000164805.1 Carlito syrichta | reverse complement strand
CCCCCAATGGCCTACGAGGGCAGAGCCTGCAGACCCGGGCCGGGGGCCTTCCCTGCAGGAAAGCCCCTCGCCTGTGGCAGCCACATCCCCATGCTGACCGAGACGGCCGGTCACCTCCCTGGGCGTGCAGTTGAGCCCCCTGGCCTGGCTGCAGGACACATACGACAGAGCCAACGGGGCAGGACACAGACACCTCCCAGCAGTCCCCTGCCCACCACAGAGACGCGGAGAGGGGAGAGAAGGCATGGGTTCCCATCCACATCTTCACCAGACGGGAATGAGATGTCGGGGAGCAGAGCCCTAGGACGCACCAGAGACCTCTCTCCAGAGGCTGCGGTCAGTTACGTGGTGTCATTTGGATCTTTTACATGCTTTTTTGAAGAATATAAACTAGTTTTCATAAATTAAAAATGCACTGTTTTGCTTATAAACATGCTCATCATAATAAATCAAGAAAATTCAGTAAAGTGCCAAAAAGCAAATAAAATTCATTAGCCTACTGCCCAGAAATACATGCATTCGTGCTGCTAACCTTTGATCTATTTCTTCCAGTTATTTGCACACACACAAACGCGCGCGCGCGCACACACATATAACTGAGATCATACTGTAAACTTACATCTTGCCTTTTGGACAAACAACTTCACATTGTAACCATTTCCCAATGTCACTAAATGTGCCTTGAAGTGCACCTTATTGGTAGCCTAATAGTCTGCCACATAGATTTATCATTATGTAACCAGACCCCTCCTATTGAATGATATAGTTTGTTTCCTGTTGTTTACATTTAGAAATAAGGCCATGACAGTGATATTGTTCCTAAAACACTCACAGCTGTGATAACTGCTTTGTGATAGAGTTCTAGAAGTGAGTGGCAGGGATAGTTTGGGTTGTTGTCGTTTGTTTGTTTGACTCAGGGTCTCTCTCTGTCACCCAGACTGGAGTGCAGTGGCATGATCATGGCTTACCACAACCTCTACCTCCTGGGCTCAGGCGATCCTTCTGCCTCAGCCTCCTGAGCAGCTGGGACTATAGGCACGTCTCCACGCCTGGCTTACTTTTTATTGTTTTGCAGAGACCAGGTCTTGCCGTGGTGCCCAGACTGGTCTTGAACTCCTGGGCTCAAGCCATCCTCCCGCCTCGGCCTCCCAAAGTGCTGGGATTACAGGTCTGAGCCACCGTGCTCTGCCCATCAAGAACCTTTTGAAGGGCAGTGATAAATATCGCTGCATTTCCTTAGAAAAGGTATGCATATTCCTACTCACACTAGAGTGTGCCCACCCCATTCACCCACGCCAGCAGTCAATCCCCTCTCCTGAATCTTTCCCAGGCTCGGTGCTTTATAAATGGTATATTATTTTATTTCTCTGGTTAGTAGCAAAGTTAGATATTTTTCCATATGTGTTTTTCAGCCATTTGTGGTTTTTATTTTGTTCACTGCTTCCTCTCATTGCCAATTTTGTTTTCCCCATGATTTATAGGTCTTCACATATTAAGATATCTTTGTCATGCTGCAAATGTTTTTCCTGTTGGTTGTTTGCCTTTTAATTCAGTTTTTTGACACAATTTCTGGGTTTTAAGTATTGGAATATGTCCATCCTCCCCTATGTAATTCCTTCCATTGGATTTATGCTTAGAAAGCCCTTGACAACCAATATTTTCTGCTTGGTGTATGGTTTAAATAGCTGAATACTGTGTTGGTTTAGATTTACATGATAATTTACTATTTATTAACTTTGTGTCTATCATGCATTTATTTATAATGCAAACACCCTTCTGTTTTATCACATGGTAGGTTATCTACAGGAGGTTTTCAGCTGTCCATTTTATTTGGCTGATCTGTCTGTTAACGCTTATGCAGACACCGCGTTATTTTAATTATTTCCTCTTTACAAGAGATTTAGAGTAAGTCTCTTTTTATTTGCTTGGCTTTCAAGATGGATCATAGGATCATTTCATCACATTTCCAATTATTAATCTGGGAAGAATCAGCATCTCAGTCACGCCAATCTTCCCCTGAGGACACCATGTACTTCTGTATTTATTGACACTTTCTCCCTATTGTTCACAACATGCAATTTTTTTCCCTGTAATTCTTGTGTCTGTCTTGCTAGACTTTTCCAGGGACTGTGTGTTTTGGGGTTACGGTTGTACAGGGACATTTTCTCTCCCTATTCCCGCTACTGCCGAGGCACTTTGGGTTCACACAGAAGTTACTGATTTTTTCGTACAACTTTCTTATATTTGGCCATGTCACTAAACTCCTTTATTAATTCTACAAGTTTTACAATGGATTCTTTTGGGTTTTTCGGACACACAATTAAGAGAAAACAACTCTACTTTATCTGCTCTTCCCTGGTATTAGTTTCACGTCCCATAAAACTGCATAGAATTTCCAGAGCTGCATCAACAAGTTGATGTGTCTTTTTCTTCTTTCCGACTTGATTGCAACTATCTCTGAGCGTGACTTCCCAGAGCACGTTATGCGGAGCGTGGGTCACGTGAGGAAGAGGGTTCCGTGGAGAAAGCTCCTTCCACAGAACCTGGGTCACGGTCACGTGAGGAAGAGGGTTCTAGAGAGAAGGCTTGATCTATAACATGAAGAAGAGGGTTCCGTGGAGAAAGCCCTTCCATAGAACCTGGGTCACGTGAGGAAGAGGATTCTAGAGAGAGAGCTTGATCTGTGGAACCTGGGGAAGAGGGTTCCGTGGACAAAGCTCCTTCCGCAGAGCGGGGGTCACGTGGAGGAACAGGCCTGAAGCCTGCCCTGCTGCAGCTGGTGCAGAATTGTGGGAGCATTTCCACTGCAAAGCCTCTGGGAAATCCCGCCATCCGCTGCCTGTCTTGGCTTGACAAGCCTTTCCCCGGCGTGTTTGGCCACCATGGCACCTTCTGCTGTCCCGTGTGAACATCTGTGCAGAACTCTCGGGGACGCGTGCTTCCCTGCCCCCTAAATGAAACGCTGGTCGCCGTGTCACCATCTGTTTGAGCTTCCTCGATGTCTGGACGCGAGGAGATGCTCGTGAGGGCCCTGGAGACGGTCGCGCCTTGCCTGGCCGGCCTTCAGCCGGAGAGTGCCCTTGGTGGCGAGCTCCCTGTCGCCTCGTCTCTCTCCCGTCCAGCTCCAGACACCGCCAGCTGGGGCTCCAGACCCACAGCTGCCTCCTCCGGCCTCCTCGGCTGGAGGGGCACCAGGCAGCTCTAACTCAGCCTGTCTCCGCCTAACTTCTCAGCTTCTCCCCATGCCAGCTTCTCCTTGTGGGCTCCTGTCTTGGGGTCCAGCAGCATCCTCCGCCCAGCAGTGTCTCTCCACCTTCACCGGCCTTCGCCGGCCGAGCGCCCACGTGCTTGCAACTTGGCCTCCTCTTCCTCCTCGCTCCATCCGGCGCCGCAGCCCGCCACCTCCTTTTCACGGTGGTGACAGCCTCCCAAGCCACTGCTCGGCCCACCAGTTCTGCACACGGGTGTCCAAGGGTCTTGTTGGAAATGCAAATCGGGTCATGTCACCCTGCTCACCACTGCCCTCCTGGGCAAGCTGAACTCCCCGGCGGGAGGCACAGAGCTCTGCTCCTTGTGATCTGCTCCTTCCAGCTTCTTCGAGGCCAAGTTGCTGAACCCATTCCCGGCCCCACTGCCCGTCCCCCCCAGCTGGCGACATCCTTATGCTGCTCCTGGTCCCCACACCAGGACCTGTCTCTAGGTCTCAGCTGAACGGTTGCTTGCTCCCGCTGCTGCCCTGGCCTCATGGGGAAGGTGCCAGCCCCGCCTCTCCTGCCTGGGGCCTGAGCCCACCAGAATGGCTTCCGTGTCTCTGTTTTCTCTGGCCGTGTCCCCAGAGGGCAGAGGCCGTGCCAGCACAGCCCTTCAGAGGGTGCTTGCAAGAGGAGGAGCCTTGCCATTTGGAAACTGATGTGATGAGCCGTCTGAATAGACTTCCTGATACAAAGCCATCTCCACGTTCCTAGGACGGGCCCCATCTGATCGCGGTGGAAGTCTCTCTTTATGCGCTATTCAAGTAAATGCTTCATGCCATAGGATTCTTATGGCTATTTTTGGATGTGAGACAGGTCTGTACATCGTCTTGACATGCTACCTTGGGCAGCCTTGGGGCTAAGGGTCACATTGACTTCAAGGGATGAGCCAGGTAGATTTTAGAAAACGCGAGTTTACGGGGAGTTTCATCAGCCTTGCCCGATGGGTCCTTGCACATGAACAAGAAAGCACTGGCTGCAGCGGGTGGCCGGCTCTCTACTTAGAGGTAATTGTAGGATGACTTAGGATAATTTGAGCTCTGCCCACGATTATGGGACTTAGGGTAGGTTCTCTGATTTTTGGAGTCAATTCTGAAATACTCGCATCTCACTCCCCAGGACCCTCCAAGTCCCTGACACAGAGATCCTGGAATTCTCACCTTCAGGGTCTGACTCTTCTGCAGATGTTCTGACTACAGTCACACAGCCCTTCACATAGTCCTTCTACCTGCCCACGGCAGTTAAGGAAAAAAGAAAAAGGAGAAAGAAAAGCCTTGGGGCAGGGACGATTTAGCCAAGAGCCTGCCAAGGAGTGGGTAAGAAAGGAGGCTTTGTTCCATTAAAGTCACCACAACTGGAAAAGAGACAGACACTGTTTAGGCCAAATAAGCTTCAAAGCTTTGCCAGCGCTAGTAAGCAATCAGCCCTGTGAAACTTCCAAGTTTTCCTTTCTAGTCAATACAGGAGCCACCGGGGAAAACGCAAGCTGGCACCCCGACCAATCAACAGGATGGGTTTGTTTTCGCTTTCTACCTCCAGGATCCCACGTTTGGAAACTTCTGAAAGGGGATATGACTGTGCCCATCCCTCACGCCAAAGACCTGACAGCCCCTAGGGCACCAGAGCCTTGTGGCCAGGAAGGGCAGCGCTGGAAGGGCCCGGGCCAGGGAGGGTGAAGAACCTGAGCAGCTACCATGCTACTCCACTGAGGCAGGGGGAAAGTCGCCTGGGACCGTCCGAGGACCCCCCGCCTGCGAGTGGCATGCTGGAGCCAGCCTGCTGGGCTAGGGCCTACCTTCAGCCCAGCCCGCCGCCAACCACCTGGGGTAACAGCTCTGAGTGGGTGGCTCATGTCTGTCATCTCAGCACTTTGGGGGCGGAGGCGAGAGGACTGCTTGAGGTCAGGGGTTTGAGACCCGCCTGCGCAACTTGGCAAGACCTCGTCTCTGCAATAAATTAAAAAATCAGCCGGGTGTGGTGGCGCATGCCTGTAGTTCCAGTTGCTTGGAAGGGCGAGGCGGAAGGATCACCTGAGCCTGGCAGGTCGAGGCTGCGGTGGCCGGGAGCGTGCCACTGTACTCTGGCCTAGGCGACTCCAAAAAAAAAGGAGCTCAGCAAGTTTTATCAGTTTTCTTAGCCATATTCACCGAGACAGGAAGCTCTCTATGACCCCTCCTTGCTGATCACCACCAGGCGTCCGAGGTGGTTGGCTGCAGACAGTCTCCAGGTAGCTTCCTAGTGGGCTGAAGGCCCTGAGTGATTGAAGCATCCTGGTATAGGTGCCATCAGGTATATATCCTGTCTAAACTTTTAGTTCAAGCCTTTCTTTTTTTCTAGACTAAATGTGCCGGAGAATTACTTTTTCCAAAGCCCTCTTCTTCATTGGTTCTCTTCTTCCTGTTTTCTCATTTACTGATTTCTACTTTTTCTAAATTATTTCCTTATTTTTACTTCCCTCGGGTTTTTAGTTTAGTTGCTGTTGAAATTCGTTCTAGCACTGAGTTGAATGCAGGATTAACTTGTTTTCATTTTTCTCAGTGTAATCTTGGAAAATACCTGTGAATTTGCCTCTGAATACAGTGTTACCTACATCTCACAATTGTTTTTTGTTTGTTTGTTTTGATTTGGAGTCTCACTCTGTTGTCCAGGCTGGAGTGCAGGGGCCTATTCATGGCCACCCCAGAGTTGATCTGTTGGGTTCCCACAATCCTTCTGCCTCAGCCTTCCAAGTGGTTGGAACTACAGGTGCACACTACCACACCTGGCTAATTTTTTATTTATTGTAGAGACGAGGTCTTGCCAAGTTGCCTGGGCTGGTCTTGAACCCGTGGGCTCAGGCAATCCTCTCACCTCAGCCTCCCAAAGTGCTGGGATTATAGGCTGAGCCACAGAGCCCGGCCTACAATTGTTGATATATAGTGTTCTTGGTTTTATTAGTTTTCCAAATAGTCTGCAATTGCAGTCTTAATAGTCTCCTTCCTACTAAGTTTTATTTTACATTTTCAAATGGATTGGATTTTTTAGATCCATAAATTTCCCTCTCAACTCCAATTTTAGGGCGCTTAATCAGAGAATATAACCTCAATAATTTTTGCTGTAGCAAATATGCTGACAATTTCTTTATGAACTGAAGTGTTTTTGTAGTTCTTAAGTGTCCTATGATTCCTCAAAACTTCTACACCTTTGACATCAGATATGTTAAAGGCTTTACAGAGTATGAATGACTCTCCAAGCAAGGTTTTTGCCACTTTCTCCTGTGTTCTAACAATTTGCTTTGGGATATCTTATGTTCTCTTGGGGAGTATAAGGGTCCAAGGCTGGGACCCTCCTTGTGGCCGCCCTCAGTCACTACAGAGTGATAGGCTTGGTGGGTGTGGGGAGAGTCCACTTTTTCTGCGATTCACTCAGACACGTGAGTCCTGTGCTGTCAGTTTGATGTTATTTTTGAGGCTGAGCGTCTCTGTGTTTGACCCAACCCTGTAGTTGCCATGTCGGATGTGTCTGATCTTGTGACAATCTGCTGTTCCACGTGCTGGCTGAGTGCAGTCAGACTACAGATCCCGGGATCGGGCTGCCTGAGCGGGAAGACGGACCCCTCAGGAGCCAGATGACTCGGGCACTTCCTGGGCACATCACTGAGTCACATTGAGCGTCTGCATCCTTACCTGTGAAAGTGGTACCCTTAGAGTGTGCACTCCCACCTGCCTGTGGGTTAAGTGTTCTCATCGGCGCGCGATGCTGGCATGGGTGCTTGTTCAGTCCACAGGCCACGCTCTGGAGCTCCTCCCTTCCTCTGTGTGGCATCCCCTTTCTGTCCCACCTCACTGTCCCTGGTGGTTTTCTGCCCAGGGGTGCACGCACACACCCCCGTGCGTTGCTAGGAAAGAGGGTTCCAGTGTGACCGCAAGAGGGGGCAGAAGGGCAGGAAGGCCCGGCGGGGACAGCAGCCCCGAGACCAAGGGAGAGGAGGGCATGGGTTGAAGAGGTGGGCTGGAGTCGAGGGGAGGGCCATTAACCATGCACTTCTGAGGCTGTGACCTCTGGGTCCTTGCTGACCCTGGAGGGGCTGCCCTTCCCAGCACTGGCCGGCTCCTGGAGACAGAAAACCGCTTGTCCGCAAGCACATTTTTCAGATGCAAACTAACCAGTCCGGAGCCCACATCCTCAGCCTCCTCCTCCATCAAACTCTGCACTCCAGGCCACTCCCCTGGGGCCTCACAACTGCAGGGTGAGCACCAGACAGCTCAGGACAGCCCCAAACCCCAGAGTCCACTGAAATGATCCCAACGGGCCATTCCCAAGCCAGCTTCCCCACCTCCCTGTCCTTCCTGCAGAAACCACAGCAAAGGCTCTCTCCCCCACCTCCCATGGCCCTGGTGGTCTTCCATGTGGCACGGCCGCCGGCCGCCCTCCTCGTGGGATCTGTGGATAATAAACTCTTCGATGGTCATCGCCGCCTGAGCTGTTGGCCCCACTGCTCCTGAATAATAATAAAACCCACATTTTCTTTTCTTTTTTTTTTTTGAGTTGGAGTCTCACTCTGTCGCCCAGACTGGAGTGCAGTGGCCGCTCCCGGCCACCGCAGCCTCAACCTGCTGGGCTCCGGCGATCCTTCCGCCTCAGCCTTCCGAGTAGCCAGAATTATAGGCGCGTGCTACCATGCCTGGCTGATTTTTTTTTAAATTTATTATAGAGATGAGGTCTCACTGCCCAGGTGGGTCTCGAACCCGCGGGCTCAGGCAATCCACTCACCTCAGCCTCCCAAAGGCGTGGGATTACAGGCTGAGCCACCGAGCCCAGCTAAAGCCCACATTTTCAAACAAGGGGTGCAGGTGACAGGGCTAGGGCTCGGGGATCTCGGGTGGCTCCAAGCTTCTTGTTTCTTACAGGAACCACAGGCAGGGTGTCCTTGGCAAACACAGACACTTTCAACGGAGGCCCTGCCTCACTCTCAGGCCCCATGCATTCCAAGGGGGGGGACTCTGGCATGGGGGGCAGACCCGGCCCGGTCCATGGGGCTCACTCACCTTCCCGTAGCTCAGCAGGATGATCCGCACCAGGACGACATTGATGTGGGCGCCCAGGGACTCGTCGTGATAGATCTCGTTGACCTGGGAGACAGCGGAAAGGCCTCAGGACCCACTGCGGCCTGGCCCGTGGGCTCAGCACCCAGCCGGCCCCCACTCCTCCCCCGCCCCCTCCTCCACTTAGCACCCAGGGATCCCCGGTGCCTCGGAACTGCCTCTTGGTCCGTCCCTCTACCGCCCCGGGTCCTGGCGGCAGCACCCCCTGCCTCGGTGCCTGCAGCCCCCTCCTGCCAGCCGGCCTGCCAGTCCGGGGATTTTCCTCATCTGGGACTTGAACTTGGGTGGGGAAACGGACCCTGTGTCTGCTGTGGCCTCTAACCGAAGTGTGGCTTTTTCTCCCAGGATGGGAGGAATGTGGCAGCAAACCCAGTAACCCCTCACACCCGTGCCAGGACTGTCCCTGGACGTCACTCACAGCTGCTGCTGGTGGTTGAGGGGGTCCCCTGAGTGTGTTGCTACTCGGAGGTGGGGGTCCTTCTAGACCCGCCACCACATCTGATTTCCAGGGTCTCGAGAGCACAGATGTCACTGCACCACCAAGGGCCCTCCCTGCTCTGCTTGAAGGCTACCACGCACGGGACGGCCTTCCTGTGTTCACCACGACTCCATTCTTCTGCATTTTATTTTCACATTGAAAATATGGTTCCGAGCAGGTGCCCATGGTCTCCCTAGATGTCAAAGGGGCCCATGGCACAAAAGAAGGGATGACTCCCCTCCCACACACAGCCAACATGGCCTTCCAGAAACAGGCTGAGCCAGGCTCAGGCTGGTGGGGTTTCTTTCCCCCAGACGCCCAGCTTCCACCTCACATGCTCAGGGCCCGGTCCTCTCCTCCATCCCTTGAGCAAACCCTCCTCCCTCTGGCCAGCTTTGCCTCCTGGTCCCACCTGCCCCTCCTCCAGCCTGTGGGCCACCCCAGCACCTCCCCCTCGGACGCCAGACCCGGGCAGGGCAGCCCCGGCAGGTGCTCAAGAAGCACTCGTGATGGATTCAATGCATGGTGCCGTCAGGGCACAGAGAGGTGGGGGCTGCCTGCCACGCCCTGTGTGCCAAGTGGACCCGAGGCTGCTGGCCGGGCCTCCCTGCAGCGGGCACCCACCCTCCTCGCACCCCCATTTCAGAGCCTTCTGATCAGTCTCAGAAGATGCCCCAGGAAGCCTGAATTAGCTGGAAAACCTTCTGATGGGTGCACTGGGGACAGCCACGCAGGAGCCAGGATTCCGGTCGCCGTTGTGGTGACTAAAGTCGGTACCAGTCAGAAGGCAGAGTTTGGACATGCAGCCCCCTGAGAGCCCTCCAGGAACCCCGGCCCAGTAAACCGAACTCTGACTGTCACTGGGTAATGCCCCTACCCCGGCTCGCTTTCCTGTGGGAGAGGGGTAGCCGACGGCCTCCCTTCACCGTGCCGTGGACTTGGACAGGTGGGTGAGCACCCTGCACCTGCTGCCTGGGCAGGGTGGACGTAGGGCACCAGGGCCAGCCTCCAGATCCCAGGGGCCCGCCCCAACACCGGAGGCTCCTGGGAGGACGCCCAGGGCCCTGGGTCTCCACCCACTCGCTGGGCACCTACCCTTGCTCTGCGAGCCGAAGGGCCCAGTCCCTGCCCCATAAGGCCAGCGTGAGACAAGCTCCCCAGACGTGCGGGGAAGGACAAGTGGCAACGGGGAACATGGTTTCTCCTCAAAGCCTGCCATGCTGCCTGGACCCTCCTCTGGGGTGCCAGCTGGCGCATGCCTCTGAGCCCCAGAGGTCCTTGCTCAGCTGTGAGGGTCAAACTAGGTGTTTTAGTTTATGCTGGGCCACTAGCCAGTTTTTTGGCTGAGTGCCGTGGCTCTCGCCTATAATCCTAGCACCTTGGGAGGCCAAGACGAGAGGTCTGCTTGAGTCCAGGAGCTCCGCCTGGGCAGCAGAGTGAGACCTTGTCTTTACAAAAATAAAGATTAAAAATTAGCCAGGCATGGTGGTGCACACTTGTAGTCCCAGCTCCTCAGGAGGCCGAGGTGGAGGATCACTTGAGCCAGGGAGCTCAAGGCTGCAATCAACGATGATTATTACATCACTGCACAACAGATTGAGACCCTCTAGGGTGGAGGGGGAGTCCAGTTTTTCTTAAGAGAGAAAGGGGTTTTTACTTCTCCAGTGCCCTGCTTTGTCACCAGGAACAGAGCCCGGCCAGTCTGGCTCACAGATGTGACTGAAAGTCACATTGTGGAAATGAAGGCGGCCTTGACGGAAGGAAGACCCCCCCCCGCAGCGGGCAGGGAAGGCAAAGGAGAGGAGGCGGCCGAGGGTGAAGGGCCCGGCTTCTCCTCATCCCTCCACCCCTGGTCCCCAAGCCAGGCCGGGAGTTGGGGTTGGGGAAGCACTGAGCACAGAACAACCTGAGAGCTGAGAAGGAAAGCCAAGTAGCCGGAGCCGGGTGACTGGGCCCAGAGGGAGGGTGTGGGGCAGCTCCCATGGCTTCAGAGGTGCAGGTAGGCCTGAGAGGGTGGCCCAGCTCCCCACGCTGTGTTGGAGCTGCCTCGTCCCTGCACCCCGGGGGCACGTGGGCAGGATAGCTGGGGGCTGGCTTGCAGGCGTATCTGGCGCCGGGTGACCCTGCCAGCTTCAGAGCCTGGGGGTGCCGGCCCGTGGGAGACGAGGGCAGCCTGCCAGCTTGGCCACCGCAGAAGACGAGCCCCGCTGAAGCCAACCATCCTCAGCCTGGAGAGGGGCCTTTGCAGGTTATCAGGGTGAGGGGAGTTCACCAGGGTGGGACCCTCGTGATGGGATTAGTGTCCCCGTAGCGAGAGACACCAGAGAACTGACTTCCCCTCCTTCCCTTCCTCCTCCTTTCTCTTCTTCCTCTCTCTCATTCTGTTTCTTTGTCTCTCTCTGCCTCTTTGTCCCTTTCTCTCTCCCCATCTCTTTCTCCCTCCTTTCTCTGTCTCTGTCTCTCTCTCTCAGTCACAGGAGGACACAGCGAGAAGGCGGCCATCTGCACTCTGGGCTGAGGACCCTCACCAGGGAACTGAACCTGCTACTGAATCTGCTGTACTTGGCCTTGACTTCCCAGTCTCCAGACCTGTGAGAAGCAAACTCCTGTTTCTGAGGCCTCCCCGTCCACGGTGTTCTGTGCCACAGACCCAAGCCGACCGAGGGAAAGGCTTTCACACGGAAAGTCTGAGCCCCCTCTCACAGGCCAGAACACAGTGTCCCTTCTGTCCTGGGACCGGTGCCTGGACCGGGAGGCTTCAGACACGAGAACCGCCCCCGCAGATGAGCCTTGATGTGTGCCCCTGACCTCGCCACGCATGGGACCCCCGGGCTCCAGCCCAGCGATGGCCCTCACAAGGAGCTTCTCACACCAAGCCGACCTGGCCTCTCCCGACCCCCGCGCACCCCAGGCCTAGCCGGACCAGGAAGCCTGGCCTGGCCTCCCCTCCAAGACCCAAGGCGGGCCCCCGCAGACCCAGCGCAGAGCTGCGGGCCTCACGGACTGTGGGTGGTCTGGAAGCGCAGAACCAGCGCGGAGCTGGCCCTCCTGTCGGAGGCGGAGAGGGACAGACAACAAGGCCGGTGCCACCAGTGTGGGATGCAGACGAGGGCTCAGGGAGAGGCGGGAATGACAGGCGTACGAGTGGGGAGTCTGCCCGGATGGATGCGGCTCGTCGTGAGAACCGAGAACCGAGATCAAGTCAGCTCAGCTACGCAGGGACGGGTTCCTGGCACAGGAGGCAGCACGTGCCCAGGTCCTGGGGTCAGAAGCAGTGAGGCTTGTTCCGGGCACAAGGAGACAGGGCAGGGGGAGGGGCAAGGCCCAGAGGAGGAGGCGGGAGGGCGTGCTGAGGCCAGACGTGCAGGTCAGGAGGATTCCAAATCCATGCCCAGAGCAATCGCTGGGCCCAGAGGTAGAACAAGGACATCGCATTTAAAAAGCTTCCTCCAGCTCCTTTATGGAGAGCAGATTGCGGCGTCTGAGATGGGCCCCGGGGGAATGGTATAGAGAAGGGACTGATGGGGGGATGTGGATTAGAATGGGGTCGAGACCCATCACCTCCCAATAACCCTGGGACACGGAGACCCCCCAGTCCCAGCCCACCTCTGTCGCTGGGGGAGAGAGAAGTGTTCTGGGGTCACCTCCCAGTCACCCTGGGCCAGGGCCGCTCTGAGCCTGTGCTCGGATGACGATTCTCGGGGCCTGCAGGAAGCCCAGTGCGGGGCTGGTCAGGGTGGACCTTGTGGGGACCATGACCCCTGAGCGATGCTCTGAGCCTGCAGTCAGGCCCTCTGGAGGACAGGAAATCTGGCCGGGGTGGGGTCACCAGGCCCTCAGACCAGCCGGTCCCTGCCCCTTGGGACACAGGATGTCCCTGCCCTGCTGGCCCTCCCTGGACCAAGAGCTTTTCCCTCATCTCACGCAGGGTCTGTGGCCTTCTTGGGCACTGGGCAGATCCGACCCTGCTCCCTGATTCTGGATGGAGAGGCCATCAGGGCCCTTGTCCCCGCTCCTGCTGGGAGCCCAGGCCAGCCAGGGGCCTCCTGCCTACCAGTTTGGACTCTGGGCTCCAGAGGCTTCTGATGACCCAGGGACCCCTGGGCCTCTGGACTGCCAGGAGCTAGCGGGGGCACTGGAGCTAGAGAGGGCACACCAGGCTGGGCCGCCCATCCAGGCCGGAGCCATGGCACCTTCTTACCTGTAGCCTTCCCTTTCCCCGGGAAACCACTGCCCCTTCCTCCCGGGATGGCTCCACAGTGCCCTAGGCTCCCCTTCTCTGGGAGGCGGGCTGGGCCAGGCTAGGCTTTGTCTTGCCGGGACCTCTGGCACCTCTCCAGCCTGCTGGGCGGGCATCCCGCTCTAGGGCCCCACCTCACCTCTCCCCAGCCAGGCCACGCCAGCCCCTCCCAGACAGGCCTCCCAGCCCCCTCCCCAGACCAGGCCTCCAAGCTCCTCCCAGGCCAAGCCTCCTCCCAGCCCGTCCCAGGCCAGGCCACCCAGCCCTCTCTGGGCAGACAGGACCCCCACGGGGTGCCTGTGGCTGGAGACCAGGACTCACTGGTCTGGGGGGTGCTCCTGGGTGCCACGGCGGGGTCCAGACAGCACACGGGTCCAGCTCTCACAGCTCCTGGTCTCCCCTCCCCATGTTCTGACCCCCAGGGTTGGAACGGCCAGAGTGCAGGGCCCGTGGTGATGTGCCATGCCCTGTGTCCTGGGAGAGAACCCCGGACTTCCCCCTCCCGCCCCCGGGCTGGCTGCTCCTGCCCCGTGGGCTTGGGGCCAGACGCCTGCAGGGCCCACCCGGAGCAGGAGCTGCTGGGAGGACTTGGCACCGGTCCCAGGGGACACCACCTGAAGAGGGCGCAGCCGTGTCTCAGTCCCGTGGGACAGGCAGGTGTGGAGGCGCAGTCACAGGCAGAGACAGGGACGCTCCCCCAGCCCCCGCCTCCCAGACAGGGCACACTGGGGCCCCCCAAGGCTTTGCGCCCCCAAACCCCCTGGCATCCTTCCTCAGGTTCCACACACAGAACAGATCTGACCCCTCCGTCGAAAACCCTCAGTGGCAGGCCAGCTTCTGGAGGGCCACGTGGCCCTGGCTGGCTCCTCCCCGCTCGTCAGCCACCTGTGCGAGGGCCCTGCGGGAATTCCCACAGTCCCTCCAGCCCCAAAAGAGTCTGAGAAGGGCTCTGTCCCCGCCCAAACGGGGGAGGCGCGACTCCTGGGCCCTCGCAGCCCCGCCTTGCTCCCCCCAGCACCTGCCGGCTGCCGCTGG
>NW_007079824.1:122703-123637 GCF_000164805.1 Carlito syrichta | reverse complement strand
CCCCCAGCCTTCCACCCCCCTCCCACCCTCTATGCTGCCTGTGTGAGGCCCCATAAGCACCCCAACCCCCCCGCAGCCCCCCAGCCTTTCACCCCCGCCCCCAGGCCTGTGCCCAGGAGAAGCGGCTCTCCTCAGACAGCCGCGGGGGAGGGGAGGCCAGGGCCAGGACCGAGCCCGCCTGAGAAACTGAGCCTGCAATCTTCAAACCCTGGGGGAAAATGCTCAAAGCCGCAGCCAGAGAGGCCAAGGGCCCTCTTGTTGGGGAGATACATTGTCATGCGCTCTGGCTTCTGCAAAGACGCAGCCAAGTCTCCTTCTGGAATAGACAATGAGTGCCGGCTCCACATGCATGGTGAGGTGGGGGCTGGCCTCGCTGGGCAGAGTTCCTGGGAGCCCTGGGAGGTGACTTTCTCTTCTCCAGCAGGGGCGGAGTGTGGAGAGGGGGAACCACCGGGTTGGGGGGTAGCTCCCCAGGGGGAGACTTACTGGCCTGCCGCTGCAGGGGGCTGCCCGGGGCTCGGGATGGCCACCTCGGCCTCAGGAAGGTCACCGTCCCCTCCACTGGGCTGAGCCCTGGGCCGTCAGAGGAGCTAGAGGCGACCCAGGGCCCCCCCGGCCACGCCCTGGGGGGAGCAGCCCAGCCCAGAGCCTGTCCTGAGTTTCATGACGGTCGTCTTCACCCAGCCCAGTAAAGGCTTCAGAGGCGACACAGGAACCAACGGGACCCCAGCGCTGCCCAAACGTCCAACGATCACAACACGCAGCTGGGCGGGGTCAGGATCTCGAAAGATCACGGCAGTACAAGGCTCGGGCCCCCTCCACGCCAGCGGGGAACGCAGCCGCCAGACCACCCGCTCCTCAGGGACCTCCATTCCCATCCCCGTGCCAGCCCACACTCGGCCGAGCCTGGGCACACCCCTCCAGGCGCCCACGA
>NW_007079824.1:117860-122683 GCF_000164805.1 Carlito syrichta | reverse complement strand
GGGGTTCCAGCTTCCAGAGGGGGCTTTGCTGCCACTGCGCCCCTTGGGCCTGTTTCCTCAACTGTAAAATGGAACAGTAACAGTCCCTGCCCTTCAGGGCTGCTGTTAGGACCCGTGCAACCCGCATTTGAAGCATCTAGCAAAATCCCAGCATGCAGTGCAGGTTCAATAACGGGATCCTCAGATTGACGCAGCCCAAAGCCGTGGGCTGTGCTTCTGGGGTCCCCTCTGGGCTGCACTCTTGAGGCCCACCCCAGGCCATTTTCCAGAGCCGGATAGGCGGCCGTGGGGTCAGGGACAGCCACGTCAGTGTTGGGGCCTGACCGTCCCACTCGCTGATACCGCGACACCATCAGAAAGAGGCCCGGGACAGGAGGGCCCAACGCTGCGGAGGCGGCAGGACATAGAGGACACAGCTAAGGCCACAGGCCAGGGCCTGACTTCCCAGGCCACCAGCCACTGATAGGGAGCAGGCAGGGAGTTTGGTTCTCGCTGGCAGTGGCACTGGATGTCACAGTGGCCCGAGATGCTACGGGACCCTGGAGCTCTGCTGAGCTGTGGGCTCTCCCTGGTCACAGAACCCAGGGCTGGGTGTGGCGTTTCGTCCCAGGAGGGGCGTCCAGGGGCCAGACCTTGTGCTGTCCCACCCAGACCCCTGCCTGCTCCCCCCATGCCTGTGTGGCACGAGCCCTGCGACCACCCCAGACGAGCTCGGTCACCAGGGCCCACGGGGTGCTGCCGTGGAACCTGAGAACAATGAGTTCATTCCTCCGTCAAAACCACATTCTGCTGCCCTGTCCCCATGCTGACCCGAGGGAAGAGGGGCACGACCCTCTGGGGAGGAGGGGCCGTGGCACGGGTGGGGGGAGGAGAGGGCATGCGGGAGACTGGGGGGCCGGGATCCCACCCCTGCTGCTGACCCCACGGACAGCCCCAGGGCGCTGGACCTGCTCCCCACCGATCGAGACTCATCCTGGGCATGGAGTCCCACACAGGGGGACGCCCGCAGGGTTGTGAAATGGAAGGGTCTAGCCCCAGCAGGGTGTGTTGGTGAGACCAACGCCCTCCACTCAGAGGGGCTCCCCGTCACCCTCTACTGTTGTGTCCCAAGCGTCAGGGTCAAGGGCAGGCTCAGCCCGCAGGCGCGCTCCCCACAGCTGGCTCCCCCGTGGCCAGGGTGCCGCCTTCAAGGCCTCACCATGAAGTGCCCGGCCACTTCTTCCACCCCAGGACACACCCAGGGGTGCACCCTTCAGCACATGCTGTTCCTTCTGCATGGGATGATGCATTCCCGTCTTTCTGCTCAGAAAGCACCGACTGTGACCGAGATCAGCTCAGAGGCCACCTTGCTGTGACCTCCCCAGGCAGGGGGTGTGGAAGGCACCCCCGCTGCCCAGGCCCTGGTCCTCCTCACTGCCCTCAGGCCAGCGTGGGGCCCCAGAGCGCCAAGCTTCCTGAGGACCGAGCTGGCCCAAACGGGTCCCAGATATCACGGGCAGAGTGAGCTGCCACACCCTCAGGTCAGCTCGGACCTGTCAGGGCCTGTGCCGGACCCACTGTCACCTTGGTAACCTGCGAGCGAGCACTGCTATTCCAATTTCACCAGGGGGGAAACCAAGGTGCAGACTACGGAGAGGCTCACCCTCACCCCTGGGAGGGGACTTGGGCGCTGGAGAGCGCCGTGGCAGGTCCGCTGGCCTGGAAACTGCGCATCCCGTGACCTGGCCATCAACGCAGCAGCTAGGATAAGGAAATACGGTTCCTGTGCCTGGAGGAAGGCTCTCAGCCTCTCCCTGCCAGGACTTCCTTCCCAGCCCCAGGGGGAGCCCAGGCTTGGCAGGAGCCTGCGGGGCCACGGTCATGCCACGGGAGACCGCTGACTCACTCACTTGGGATGAGTTCACGGGACACCCAGTGCGTGCCAAGCCCTCTGCCAGATGCTGAACACGGAGACAGGCAGGAGACTCCCCAGCCTGGCGCAGATGCCACCTGGAGTGAGCCCAGATCCTCTGGAGACACGCCACCCGGGGGCCCTGGGAGGGAGTGAGACCCTGGGGCAGCGCCCCTCCTGGCTCAGCTGTCAGCTCCTGGCTGGCGCCTGCTGAGATGAATCTCAGGGCTGCTCAGGTTGTCAGCCAGGAGTGACGGCCGGCCCCTGGACCGTGGGGATGCAACTCCCGTTCTGACAACTGTCAACTCCCCACGGGAGGCCAAGGACAGGCTGCTCCGGGCGCCCGCGTCAGCCGTCAGGAGGCCTCGTGGAGGAGGGAGGAGGGGGGCGGGGGAGGCCCGGGGGCTGCACGTTTCAGGGAGACTCAGCAGAGGCGAGAGCAGCCTGTGGCACTGTCAGAATGTCCCCTGCCGCGCTGGCCTGTGGCACCTCCCCCCCCACTGGGACACGGTCCTGCGGGCATATCCTGGCACTCCCAGGGCCTAGGACGGGTCTGTGCCCCAGGAGGGCTCTGCACGCACATGCCGGGCACGGGAGCAGGGAGAGACCGGAGAAGCCAAGGGAAAGCCAGGAGTCACAGAGGTGCAGACAAGAGCTGGGCGGGGCAGAGCCGCGGCTGGGTGACAGCCACGTGCTGGGGGTTGGAGGGGCCTAGGTAGGGCAGTCCTGGCGTGTCCCGGGTTGCAGGGTCCCTCTCAGGCCAGAGCGGAGGGGCCACCCCGCACCTGGGCCAGTCCCGGAGGGCTGCCTTCTACAGGGTGAGTCCGTCCACCGTGCCCCGTCCACATGCCAACCTCTGAGCCAGGAAAGGGGCCCTCGCCAGGCGGTGCAGAGAGTCATGGAAATGCCTCCTTACACAGGGTGGCACACACAGGTTCATCCCTCCCTGGGGAGGTGGTGGGGAGAGGCATTTCCAGAGACACCACATGAGTCCGCACGCCCCAAGATCCGCCCTGCCCTTTCGGACCCAAAGCAACCTCATCTGCCTCCCCTGATGCTCTGGCCAGGCCCAGCTGCACACGGCGATCCCCGGTGATCCAGGGATGCCCCAGGGACTTTGTGTGTGTTCTGTGCCGCTGTCCAGAGCCCTCCTTGTCCCAGGAGCCGCCCCAGCCACCCAGGCACCCTACCCAGTGAGCTCGGCGCGGCATGACTGCCGCAATGACTTGTCCAGATCCTCCCCCAGGTCCTCTCCGGGCTCCGAGCTCCCCGAGGGCAGGGACCCGTCTTGTTCACTTCTGCACCCAGGGGTCCAGGGAGTGCAGGCCTGACTGTAGCCAGCTCCCAAGTCCGCGGGGCCGTCCACACCTGCGCTCCGCCATGCTCTCTGGCGTTTTCCCCAGCAGGGCTCACCACAGCCCCGGGAGGCGGCGTGGCCCTCCTGCCCCAGGGCACGGCAGGGCAGGCAGCCACACCCTTCTTCCAGACCGGAAAGAACATTCTGGCACCCATGCGCTGGCCGCGTCCGGCAGCCGCGCTCTGATTCACCTGTGCAGTGTGGGGTCTTACTTTCAGTCAGTTGCCCACTCTGAAACATAATTGCATTTCCCCTCAAAATCGGATTTCCGGCTTCTCATGGAAAAAAAAGAGCTGGCCACAGTGGGCCCACTTATACAAGACGCGAGCGAGCGAGTGAGCGGACCCAGGCGATCCCCAGGGGGTGTGGCCTCGCCTGTGCTCCAGTTGCCACCACTTCCTGTCGCCGACAGCCTCCCGCCCCTCCCGCCTGGCTCTGAGCACGCTACCCTCTGCTGGGCACTGCACACGGCCTGGGCTCGCCCACGCCACCGGTCCTGACAACCGCGCCTCCTGGAAGCACATGCGGCTGGGCTCTCAGGCTGGCGGACAAGCACGAGGAACAGAAACTGTGCCAGGAACGCCCGTGTGGCCCCGAGGCCTGGGAAGCTGCACCCCTGCACTGTGGGCAACTCAAACCCACATGTGCGCCCCCCAGGAGCCCTGCTTGCCATCCCCCAAATGAAGGGAGCCCCGCTTCCGTGTCCCGCTTCAGAGATGCTCTTCTCTCTCCCGAGAACCAGAGCCACGTGAATGGGGACGAGGGTGCCGCCTTCCGCCTGGCAGGTTCGCGGCCCTGCCGCCGTGCCGGTTCACAGGCGCTCCCCTGCGACCAGCAGGAAACATTCCTTTCGGGCCAGTGCCCTCCCCTCCACCACGTGGCCCCCACCCTCTTGAAAGCTGGGGGGAAATGGAACCCATATGCCTCTGACTGTTTGCACACCCTGGCAAGGCTCGGGTAAGTCCAGGCCAATTTCTGGATTAAATTAGAAAAGAAAAGGGAAAAATATCTGAGTTCTGGCACTGAAAGAAATCATTCATTAAAAAAAAAAACTGTTCAAGAACATACTGTACGGAGGGTTGTTCTCACGTTAGGAGGGGTCAAAGGTTACAGCCTTGACTCCAAAGGCACCCAAAGCTCACACTCCCTGTAGGCCCGAGGAGCACGCCTGTCCCCAGCGGAAGCTCTGAGGGCTCAGGAATCCTTCCAGGACACAAGCAGTTAACACGGCCGGGAGAGACTGGAGCCCCCTTCAAGTAGCCCCACAGGTCCTTTCAGCTGTAAGGCTGAGGCGGTGGGCAGGCCCCTGTGGAAGCTTGGAGTGTGTGGGAGGAGGGAACGTCTCCAGTTTACAGAGGAGGAAACTGAGCTCAGAGACGCGAAGAAACTTTGTCATAGGTGAAAGCCGGGACTGGGACCCGGCTGTTTCTGCCTTCAAAGCCAGGGCTCATCCTACGCTCCCTGTGCACCATGAGCACCGCCACGGTGAAACACAGATGCCGGCTTGGGGGGCTGGGACACTGGCTCCAGCTGCGGTGAGCAGGGTCGACTTCGAGGGTGGGACCCTTGGGGCTT
>NW_007079824.1:107745-117713 GCF_000164805.1 Carlito syrichta | reverse complement strand
GGGGCTTGGGGCTCTGCCCTGAAGTTCTCCGTCACTTCCAGAACCCGCGTTTTGAGAGAGGAACCCCCTGGGCCATGGAGCACAGTCCCAGCTCGCAGGACAGAGTCTCGCTGCCCTTGGCAGGGGCATGCAGAACCAGGGCAAGGCGTCTCAGGGGTGGTGGTGGCCGTCCCAACCAGGGCCAGCGGGAATGGATGTGTCTGTGGGCGTGGCCAGAGCCCGCATCTCGGGGGAGGCCAGCTTCCCGCGACCGGGTCCGGGGCTGAGTGACACCACTGGGGTGGGGTGAGAGTGGGAAGGGGCATGTGTGACTCGACCGCCCAGAGCCCCTGGCCAGGGCACGGGGGATGTGGTTTTTTTTCTTGAGTTGGAGTCTCACTGTCGCCCGGACTGGAGTGCAGTGGCCGCTCCCGGCCACTGCAGCCTCGACTTGCTGGGCTCCAGTGATCCTTCCGCCTCAGCCTTCTGAGTAGCTGGAACTACAGGTGCGTGCTACCACGCCTGGCTCATTTTTGATTTATTGTACAGATGAGGTCTCGCCAAGTTGCCCAGGCGGGTCTCGAACCCGTGGGCTCAGGCAATCCACTCACCTCAGCCTCCCAAAGGCGCGGGATGACAGGCTGAGCCACTCAGCCCGGCTGGGGGTGTGTTTTTACAGGGTGGCTGGCAGGAGCACGCCCGGCAGCTGGAGAACCATGGGGGGTGCATCCCCCATGCTGGGAGACCCCAAGTACCCTCTGAGAGTGCCCGCGCCCGAGGGAGTGCTCCTCGGCTGGCTGCAATCTGGGGGTCCTCTCCTTCCCCCACAACCTTCCCGAGTCTGGCTGCGAATGTGTGAACTTCCAGTCACCCCGAGGCACCCTCTGGGAATCAGCCACATAAGACCATGTGCTTCGTTTCAGAGATTAAACACCCAAGTGAAATACTCTAGCATTTGCATTTAAAACAGACATTGAACAATTTAAAGATGAACAGTAATATTCATGCTAGTAAGTTAGAATTCCAATTTTTCGTTACTTGGAACAACCTTATGAAGCAAATGAGAAAAGCTTGATAAGTAGAGACAAAGAGCGACAGAGAGTCTGAGGAAGAGGAGGAGGAAGAGGTTCCATCTGCACCCTGTGTGCCTCCCGGCTCTGCCTGCAGGCCGGTGACCCCCCTGGCCATACCCGATGGTCTCCGAGGCTGCCAGCTGCTGCCTGAACTAGGAAAACGGGCCTCTCGAAATCCTCCCTCCACCCTTCCTCTGACTTTGGGAGACGCTGGGCAGCAGGCTGCTGTGGCTGAACCCGGGTGTGGCGAGAAGGGTCAGGAGATCCATGAGGGGACAGAGCTTGGGAGCTGTGGCCGCTGCCAAGCACAGCAAAGCTTCGAAAGGCTCACCTCCGGAAGGGGCGGGAGTGCTCAGCACACTACCCCGAAGGGACACTGTTCCCGTGGGAAGTGAGAGGTGGCGGGGTCTGACCACACACAAAAATGTAAGCCATCAAAAACTCTCCCAGGCAGAACAAAACAAATGACAAACAACGAAACTAGGAGAAGTATTTCCCAGACATCTGACAGACAAAAAGCTAATCTACTTGAATATAAAGACGCTTCAGATAACAAGAAAGAAACCCAAATCCCAGCAGGACAAAGGGCACGAGTAGGCCTGTCACAAAAAATGAAACAATCTGTTTCCAAAT
Organism: Carlito syrichta; assembly: GCF_000164805.1. Classification (NCBI taxonomy): domain Eukaryota; kingdom Metazoa; phylum Chordata; class Mammalia; order Primates; family Tarsiidae; genus Carlito; species Carlito syrichta. Next base: position 116,028 of record NW_007079824.1, on the reverse strand, counting down.
ATACCTACATTTAAAAACGCAGCCTCGTTCTCTTCAAGTAAATACAACTTACAACAAAAAGTAGATCTCAGTTGTCATCAAATTACCACAGCTGAAAAGGACTCAGGGGTGGGAGGAGGTCGAGACAGGCATTTGCTCAACGGACCGTGCACACAGGAAGCTGTGGCCTAGAACACTCCGGGTAGTGTAGAATGTGCCTATCTGTGGACCGGGCTCCACTTTTAGGAACTTAGTTTAAGAACGTAATTAAGCCGGGCTCAGTGGCTCAGCCTGTAATCCCGCACTGTGGGAGGCTGAGGTGAGTGGATTGCCTGAGCCCACGGGTTCGAGACCCGCCTGGGCAACTTGGCAAGACCTCATCTCTACAATAAATAAAAAATTAGCCGGACATGGTAGTGCATGCCTGTAATTCCGGCTACTTGGAAGGCTGAGGCGGAAGGATCGCCAGAGCTCAGCAGGTCGAGGCTGCGGTGGCCAGGAGCGGCCACTGCACTCCAGTCTGGGCGACGGAGTGAGACTCCAACTCAAAAAAAAAGAGAACATAATTAAGAATGAGTGACAGATCAGCCATAGAAATGTGATACAGATGGTGGCATGGCTGACCTCGAGCAGGGAAACCGGTCCGAGTACAGGAATGTGTCGTACAAATAATGAGTTTCATACACAGTCATATGGTGCGGTGTTATCAAGCCTTCAAATGAAGGCACAGATAATAATTGCTGGGAGAACACAGTCAAACATCCACATGCGTTTATTCTAATGTTCCCTCGTAAATAATATATTGCCTGTGTCAAATGCAGACAATTTTAGTAAACAACAAACAAGTGACGGTGGTAGATTTAAGGAGGGCTAGAAGAACACGGACCTGGCAGGGCGTGGGGATGGGGCGGTGGGGAGGTGGGTCTAATATGGGACCCCGTCTAGGCCAGGCAGCCTCATGAGCTCCACAAACATGGCCACACCCTCGCCCCCTCCCAGAGTCGGAGATGAAGACTGGCAGACTGATTGATGTCCTTTTCCCATGAAAAAAGGGCCTCACGTATCTTGCCCCTTAGTGTAGAAAGAAAACAGCCTTTCTAGTGGTTTCCAGTGTACTCAGAGCCACATTCAAAGCGCTTTCCTCATCCAGAGACAGCGGTCACCAGCCTGACCGTCCTCTCACCCATCCGTGTCCCTCTCCCTCCCCCGACGCCCCACCTGTGTCCCTGACCCTCCTCCTACTCCACTAATTTCAGTTTAAGAATATTTATATATATTTATATTCTATAGTTTGTGCTTTTCTAGAAGGAAATCATCCTATTATCCAAAATGGGGGTTGTACGGATGGATCATGAGGGCACGGATGAACGAAATTGACGGCAAAACCAAGAGAAGGTTCTAGACTTCCCCAGCCGGCGGTCTGGGATGGAGGGACGTTTACACCAGGGAGGGGGTGAAGAGCTCACGGGGAGGCCCCTACGTTGTCAGAGTCCCGGAGGACACCTCAAAAGCATCCTCGGGTGCTCACCACATCACCCACTGCTGCTGCCATGATGGCAAAGACACGTTTTATGTGGACATGGAGAACGTGTCTGCCAAATCCAGAGACTGCAGCCCCTCATTCCAGCCTCCCAACATCCCGCAGGATGGAAATGACCGACCCATTTGAAAGATAAGAAAACCCCGACTCAGGGCACAGGAGCCACGTTCCCCAGGACAAGTCTGGGAAAAGTGCAGCAGGGAGTCAACATAGAACTCCATTCCAGCCTAGTCCTCCCACCCCCCAGGTTGGGCGGCAACAGAGCACAAGTCTCAGAGGCTGAGCAGAATTCCAGTCTCCCGGCCCTGGGGGAGGATTTCCCAAGATAACTAGCACGGCTGGTGCCTGGCACGGGCTGGAAAACCGTCACGTATACCACAGCCAATATTATCTTCACCACAGTAAAGGCTCTTCTGAAAGATAAGATGAGGTTAAGTGTGACCATGCTCCAAAATAAAATGCACTCTGCACACGCTGCAGACGAGAAGGCTGAGGTCAGAGGGCCCACAGACGCCCAAGGCCAGGCGAGGTCAGAGGGCCCACCGACACCCAGGAGGTCAGGAGGATGCAAACAGGTAGACTGGAGGCCGCTGTCCAGGGCTCATCCCCCTTGCCCCGTGCCCCTGGTGTATCCTTTCACCAGGGCCCTGGACGCCAACGCATGTACCAGCTTGGCTCCCAAGGGCTCACCCCTGCCTGGGAAGCAGGACCGGGCGTCAGGCCACTGGCAGACCCCACAGTCCCCAGCCGACCCCAGAGGACCCCACTCATGGACAAGCTGGGACGACACCCTGGGCTTCAGAACTTCCAGGCCGCCTGGTTTCCCCTCCCCCTCCAGCCCCCAAGCCCTGCTTCCTCCCTCAAGCCCTCCCTGCCCCCACACTCCGTCCACCAGCTCTCACCAGGCCAGGCCCTTCGTTCCCTCCCAGCCCCTACTCTCCCAGCAGGGCCGTGCTCCGAGCCAGCCCCCTCCTTAGGAACCTGCGCTTTGAGCGCTGGTGCCCCATGGCCCCGCAGTCGGTCTGATGCCTGCCGAGAGGGAAGGGTGTCCACGCTGCAGGTTCAGTGTCAGGCCTGGGCCCTTGACGTGAGCTATTCAGCATCCTGGTGCTGGCTGCCCGGGCTGGAAGGTCTGGAATGTGGTGGGGGTGAGCCTTTCAACTCTTAGCCTTAGGTGGCCAAGAAGCAGGTGCCCAGGAAGACACGGGTGACAGCAGACGGCCCGCTAAGTAGCCCAGACTCACAGTGGTAGGGGCTCCCGCTTTGGTTTCCAATTCCTCTGACTCCTTCAAGGAGAAGCCCAGGCCGGTGTCTGGCCCAGCTCTAACACACCCTCATCTCCATTTTTATCAGAAAGCGGGCTGTGACTCAGAGCTGGCAGAGGCAGGACCACCCAGCGGGGGTTGAATATCGCTTTACATTTTACTTTTAGTTTACTTTTTACGCAAAGCGATACTTCTTTTGTAAGTAATTTTCATTTTTAAAAATGGCAGACATCAAGAAAACTGGTCTATAAATGATTGGGATTCATAGAAAAGTACCCTGGCAGGCTGGACGCAGTGGCTCACGTCTGTAATCCCAACACTTTGGTTGGCTGAGGCAGGAAGATCACTTGAGCCCAGGAGTTTGAGACCAGCCTAGGAAATATAGCGAGACCTTGTCTCTACAAAAATAAAACAAAATGAGCAGGGCGTGGTGATGCACGCCTGCAACCCCAGCTACATGGGAGGCTGAGGTGGGAGGATGGCCTGAGTCTAGCAGGTCAAGGCTGCAGAACCCATGAATGTCCCACTGCACTGTGCTCCAGCCTGGGGGGCAGAGTGAGACCTTGACTCAAAAGGAAAAGAAAACAGCCTTGGTGTGCAAACAGCCTTGTCAGGTCAGAGTTACCCTGAAGGGCAGTTGAGAAGACGGGTTTCCCGAGCTGGGAGGCACCAGAGGGCTCCCAGGACACCCACTTACGGCCGCCAACCAGGAAGCCGTAGCCCGCCCCGCCCCCCCCACTCACAATATTCATGAGCGTGAGCAGGTACTTCTGCACGTGCTCCCTCCCGTGGAACTGGACCACGGAGTCGTCCACGCCCAGCAGCACCTCGATGTTGTAGTCGTCGTCCGCCGCGTGCCGGCGTGCCCTCCGCCTGGAGCCGTTGACACGCTCCTCCAGGACGCCCAGGGCCCGGCTGAGGCTGTCCAGGCCGCCCAGGGAGGCCCCTGGAAGAGAAGACACGGACACCATCTTCAGTGGCAGCCAGCTCGTCCCAGACACCAGCCCTGCCCTTGCCTCCTTCAGACCCTGCTGCACCCTGAAGCCAGGGCGTTGTCTGGTTGTACAGACGCACCGAGGTCCAGAGTGGGGCTACAGCGCCTCGCCCAGGGGTCCCGGGCTCGGCAGTGCTCACGCCAGTTCTCCTGGGGCTGCAAAGCTGGCTCTTGCCCCAGACCCAGCAGCAGTTCCCGCCCAGTGCCCTCTGCCCAACGGAACAGGTCTGCAGGGGCCCCCAGAGACTCAGCCCAGCAGAGCCCAGGCTGGGACCGGCCACAAAGGGGCTGGGAAATGCGGTCCCACAGCCCAAGCGGCAGCGGGCAGAGCCCCCTTCTCACCCGTCCATGCCCCACAGGGCTGTCCAGGTACCAAGGGCTGGTGTCCCTGGCGTCACTGCTTCCTGTTGCAACCGGGGAAACAGAGGCCCAGCCCGGGTCACATTTGTCTCCTCGGGCCCTGGCGTGCCTCCCAGACCTTCCTACGCAGTCCTCCGTGAAGCAAGGCCCTCGCCTCTGGCCAGGCCCGCCCCCGTCCTGGGCCAGGACCTCCCGTCCCCTGGGTGCACAGCACCTGCCCTTGATCCGACGGCGTGGCTTGAGGACCAGGACGCGCCCTCCTTGACGGCTTTGCCACATGCTGCCCTGGGCAGGTGCTGACCTCCTGCCTCCGGGTACATCGGGCCACATGGGCAGCTGTGCCGGACAGTGGGGCTCAGTGGGACCCTGTCCCTGCCATCCCCGCAGCGTGGTTTCTGCCCCCGCCCCTTTCCACAGGGCTTGGAGCCCACCAGAACCCCAGCCCAGCTCCCAGCCCCCCATCACAGCGGGGCTGGACAGGCTGACAGTCACTGTCCAGCAGGCCCCAGACCGCACTGCCCACCGCCCGCCCAGCCCCAGGCCAAGGCTCTGGAAATCCTGCCTCACGCCCGTCTCCATGTCCAGGCCAGGTCCCCAGTCCCTGCTCCTCTGTGGCATTCCCTGGGCGGGTCCTCAGAGACACCCGGCCTGGGAAGGACCCGGGCCGCAGGTCGCCGTGATCACCAGCCCTGGGGGTGGCCAGGCCCAGAGGGGGCCCTGCAGTGGGGGTGGGCGACTGAGAACCCAGATCAGCTGTCCTGCACCGCCTGTCCACAGAGGGTCTTCCAGGACAGCTCTTGCCCTTGTCCCCAAAGCCTCCCATCTGTGGCTCCACCAGACACGACAGACACCCCCTCTGCAGCAGGGTAGTCACGGCAGGCCCTGGAGGTGAAATCAGGCTTCTTTTTTTTTTTTTGAGTTGGAGTCTCACTCTGTCGCCCAGACTGAAGTGCAGTGGCCGCTCCTGGCCACCGCAGCCTCGACCTGCTGGGCTCTGGCGATCCTTCTGCCTCAGCTTCCAAGTAGCTGGAACTACAGGCGCGCGCTACAACGCCTGGCTAATTTTTTGATTTATTGTAGAGATGAGGTCTCGCCAAGTTGCCCAGGCGGGTCTCGAACCCGCGGACTCAGGCAATTCACTCACCTCGGTCTCCCGAGGCGCGGGATTACAAGCTGAGCCACCGAGACCAGCCGAAACCAGCCTTCTGAAGGCAGCAGTCACGCAGCTCACAGGCAGCGGGGCAGCCTGGTGTGGGGCCCGCGGCCGTCTCTGCCCAGCCCACAGCTCCTCACCTGGTACTGACAGCAGGCCATTCTGTGCGAGTGGCAGCCCACAGGGAGACCCACAAGACCCCGGGCTGGCTCTCAGCCAGGACCTCCCTCCTCACACCCTGTGACTGCCTCAGACACGACAGACCTGCCGCTGGGCGGAGGCACAGACCTGCAGTGTGGCGGAAGGCAAGGCCACGGAGGACACAGAGGAGGGTACCCAGCGGGGGGAAGGCCTGGACAGGAAAGTGGGCACACGGGGCAGGGTGGAGCAGGTGTCCTTGTGTCTCCCGGGTCCTTGTCTCCCCTAGCTGTACAGCCCCAGGTCCCTCCTGGTGCACACACACGCACACACACAAACTACACGCACGCATGCATAAGCACACACATGCACACACAAATATGCACCCACATGCACATGCATAAGCACACACATGCACACACAAATATGCACCCACATGCACACACACGCATGTGCATGCACACAGCAGGGGCTGCCAAGGGCCACTCCAGCGACGGGAACAGGGCGGCCCCCCCCCCCGGGCAGGGCCGGTGCCAGCTGAGGAGTGCTCCCGGCTGCCCGGGGATGATTCAGGGCCAGCCGTGCCGTTCCCAGAGGAAGCACCAGCGACTTGCGCCTGACAGAGGGGCTGAGGAATTGCCACTCTATTTTTATACATTTATTTCTTTGCATTTCCAACGAGCAGAGACAGCTCACCTTGAGAGCCACCTTGGGAAGCAGAAAGATGGTAATTTCTTCAGGAAAACTCTTTCCGGGGGAAGAGGCTGGACATGACCCTTGCCCTTGTCAAGCTAGGGGTCACACAGGGGCGGCCCCCGGTGCCGAGCTAGACCACGGGGGCGTTCGCGAGGCCCACGTGGTGCTTAACACTTCCCTACTTGATTGACAGCACTTGAACATGGAAAGATTTCACATTTTAAGAAAGTCTAGACCATCCAGCTTCTCCTGAGGAATTCAGAGGCGAGCTGCCCCGGGGCTGTGAATTAAGGGTGGCGCCTGGAAACGGGACACACAGGGCTGGGCCACCAGGCCACCCGCCTGCCACCACGATGCCTCCCGGTCCCCGAGGGCCTCAGCGCGGCCTCCTGGTCTGAGCCGGAGTCCCCATGCAGCAGCGCCTGCAGGCAACCCGCAGGAGGGCCCAGGGCTGCCGGCGGGCCAGAGCTGGCCTGGGGAATGAATGTCTCGAGCGGTTCTGCCGACCAAGCACAGTTTTACCCGAACTGCATGCTACAGACCCATTACGAACAGCAGGGTGTTCTAAAGAGGCTTCAGAAATGTCGATTTCACCTCAGGCAGAATTGTCCATGTCATATTTTAATCATGATCATTTTGGGGTGTGACTTGGACACTACGTTCTAGAATACGTCCCCTCCGCCAAGGTCCAGTCCCTGTGGAGATGCCCCCAAGCCCAAAGCCAAAGCGGTGAGGAGAGGACACGGGGCCCCCGGGTCACCGGCAGGGGACCGCCTCGCCCTGAATTGGCCCCTGGAAGCCTCAGTCTTGCTCAGGCTGGGCTGGGCACGGGAGCAGCCCCAAGGTCAGCGGGGTCTCCAGGGCACAGGCTTGGGGCCGCAGGAGCCCCGGCCCGGCCGCCCTCGTGCCCTTCTCTCTGGCAGCCAGGCTGTGCCCACTGACAACCACCTGAAGCCCATGGAAGGAGCCTGACGACATGCTGGTCCTAGCCAGCCCCTGTCCTCCAAGTGCTGAGCTCTGGCCGGCGGCTCCAGCGTGTCCAGGCGGCCTCCTAGTCATGCCCTTGACATCACTTTGGCCACTGGGCCTGCCAGCCCCCCGTCGGCCCACCCGGTCCAAGGGCCGCCGTGCCACGCGGTCCCTGCAGGTCAGGACTATTTCTGTGCCCCTTCCTCCCCGGGGGCCTCCACACGCCTGCAGCCTGGGCCTGCAGGCTGGGAGACCCCATGCTCACACGGCCTGTCCAGCCTTCGTTCCTGGACCCAGCCTGGTAATGAGCTGTCAGCTCTGTCCATCTTCTGCACAGGCAGGAGGAAGTACTGCCTTGAGTCTTGCTTCCCTCTGTGGGAGCTGATCGGTTGGGACTCCTGCAATCATGCCCCGGTGGGCTTTGGCTCCCCCTGAAGGAAGGGGTCTGTAGCAGGAGTCTATCTTTTTTGGGGGGGTTGTGGTCCTTCTGTCACCCAGGCTGGAGTGCAGTGATCCTCCTGCCTCAGCCTCCTAAGTAGCTGGGACTACAGGTGTGCACCACCATGCTTGGCTAATATTTTGATTTTGTGTAGAGATGAGGTCTTGCTATGTTGCCCAGGCTGGTCTCAAGCAATCCTCTCACCTCAGCCTTCCAAAGTACTGGGGTTACAGGTGTGAGCCACTATGCCCCGCCCAGGATCCTGCCTTAAATGGAGAGCCAGGGGTTTTTAGTTCCTGGTGTTCCCTGTGCCTGGAGACCTTGGGATGGCAGTTGGTCACGTCTTGGCCAAAGGATAACACAGAAGGAAGCAGGTCCGAGTGCCACCCCCAGGCTTAGAGTCTCCAGAATGAAAGGAAAGTCTCCATCAAAGAGTCGATCAACAGGCAAGGGAGAGAATGGACTGAGGAGAAGTGCCGTTCCTATACAGGGACTCCCGGGTCACAGCTGCCGTGCTCACCCACTATCCACAGAGTGCAGGGAGCTGGTGGGCCATGGCTGTACCTGCCGGCGCCCGCATCTCCGGGGCCAGCACATGCGAACAGCCCTTCACATTGACAAAGCTTCCCCCTCAAAGCAGCCGATTCGGTCCCCTTATCAAGGAGGACGCGCCCACCACTCTCATGAGCGCTCCTGTTTTTGCGCCAAGGAAACCCGGGAGCAGCAAGGTTGGGTGACCCAGTCACCCCA
>NW_007079824.1:101129-107725 GCF_000164805.1 Carlito syrichta | reverse complement strand
GAAAGAGAGTTGGTTGGGACCAGCAAGTCCGGCCTGGAGCAGAGAAGCCCCAGCCTGAGTGTGTAAACTCGCGGGTGGGCAGAGCCTCGCCGGGAGGGCAGGCCCTGGGCTCCCAGGCTGTGGTGTCCAGGCGATTGCCACCCCGTGCAGAGCCCGTGCCCACTCTGCTGGGCTGGCCTTTCCCTGGGCTGTACATTCCGCCCTGGAGAGGCCTGCGAGGAAGGGACACAGAGCTCCTGGGAGGCAGGGCGGTCCCCCTTTGGCCTCCCACGGGCCCTGCACACCTGGGGACGCCAGGGCAGGGCTGCCTGAAGCCTCAAGAGGCACACCGCGCACGGTGCAATGAGAGGGAAGACTCCACCGCCCCCCAGCTTCTCCCTCCCGGCAGCTGCTCTTTCTCCCATTATGCGCCAGGCGTGCAGTTCTAACCTCATGTGTGGGTTTGCTTGTGCATTCACTGCCTCCCTGCTTGGATGAAGGCCCTGCAGAACAGAGACCGTGTGGCTGGGCATGCCTCGGTTTCTCCGCTGTCCCACAGATAGCTGCAGGGCTTCAAGGGGCAGGAGTGGGGGCAGAGAGACAGGGTGAGCGCACAGGGCCCGGCGGAGGGGGCTGGGAGCCTCTTGGAGGCTGGAGGCTGGCGGGAGGAGAGGCAGGTGTGGCCGGGCTGGGAAGGCTGGGCTGGGGTAGTGGTGGCAGAAGTGTGGTGACAGCAGAGACGGAGCGAAGCCAGCTGCAAACCGCTCCCATAAGGTGTAACTAAACAAACGGCCAGGAGACGTTCAAGCAAATGGAGTGAGGAAACGCGTGCCACGCACCTGCCAGCAGAGAGAGCCAGGCCTTAGGGCACTGAACCAGGATCCCAGGCGTGCAAGGGGACAGACGGATGAGACAGGTGGCTCAAGGGAGTGCGGAAAGGCGCGAAGCGTCCTGCTTCCTGCGACTTCAGCCTGGAGTGAGAAAGCAGCCGAGGCCGCGGGCGCAGGAGCGCACCAACGCATGTGTTCCAGAAGCACAGATGTGTCAGGTATGACGCTGGGTAAGGAGAGGAGATCTGAACTAGCAGGACAGCCCGACACTGAAGCCAGCAACCGGAGAACATGCCCAGTCAAGCACTCATGGAACAAGTTCCGAACGCTCCTGCACACTCAGACGCAAAGCTCAAACACTGTGCCATGGGCACCGACACTGAGACGCCATCAGAGAGGGAAGCCAAAAGGAAGCCCCTCAAAGCTCAAGCAGCTGAGATAAAAACCCAGCTCGAATAAGCCTAGGCTAAATGGAAAATCTAAACTCCAATCACTGGCTCAAAACCCCAAGCAAGACAATAACCTCAGAAGAATTTGAAAAAGCAAAGACAGGCTTCCATAGAAGAGTCTTTCCGAACCTACAAAGAATAGATACTTCTCGACTTACATAAAATGACTATGGAAAGGTCATACTCATTTCTTGTACACCACAATAACTAGCTAGAAAACAGAGTGGGAAGCAGGGCTCGTCAACGAACGCATCAAAGCCCCAAAATACCAAGGAATAAACCCCAAACAATGCATGCTTAAAGACTGCAAAAAAAGTCATAAAAGACAGTTTAGAACTCTCCATAACCACAAAAAGACAGTTAATGGAGACACAAGGGCACATTCATGAATTAGAAGTCGAGTCTCCTCCACATCCATCTATACGCTTGACACACTCTCTGTCAAAGAATTGTTAAAACCCAACAAAGCAACCCAGCATTCATCTAGGAGACCATATCTGCGAGACGAGCCAGAAAAATACTGAAAAAGAATCATAATGGTGGGGTACATGTCTTTCAAATTAATAGAGCGTATCATAAAAAAAGCATGAGTTGAACATGGTGGTGCTCGTGTCATGACAGACACAGATCAGTGGCGAGGAACAAAACTTCCAAAAACAGATCCAAGCGAATGAAAGGCTTCTGGGTAAAAATGGCGGGCTGAAGACATACATCCCATTCTGCCCCTTCCTGGTACATCATTAAAGCTTTAGTAAAGGGCTTTCAGCACTTTGAGAGGCCGAGGTTAGAGGATTGCTTGAGCTCAGGAGTCCAAGACCAGCCTAAGCAGCACAGCAAGACCTCATCTCTAAAAAAATATTTAAAAATTAGCCGAGTGTGGTAGCACGCGCCTGTAGTCCTAGCTACTCGGGAGGTTGAGGCAGGAGGCTCGCCTGAGCCCAGGCAGCTGAGGCTGTGTGCACTGTGATTGCACCACTGCACTCTAGCCTGGACGACAGAGTAAGATCCTGATTCAAAAAAAAAAAAAAAAGCTTTAGGGAAGGAGTTTTTAAACTATATCCTGAAATCACAAGCCCACAAGGACAGGAAGAGCAGGAAGGGAAAAAACGACATCAGACTTGCTGGAGGCCAGAGGCCGACGGGTGCGTAGTGCCGGACTTGCTGCATCAAGGTCAAGTCCCAGGCTGGCAGGGAGGAGAGCCAGGCTGAGCATGGGGCACACAGCACACGCACGGCGGACGGCGCGAGGGGGACGGGCACACACACGGGGGTCAGGGCCAGGGTACACAGGGGGCATGGGCAACTGCACACAGACGGAGGCACCGTGCTGCCGCCCCAGCCCTCCCGCCATGTGAATGAGAACAGACGCCCTCCCTTCCCGGGGCTCAGGAGACCTCAAGGCATAAAGCCCGGCGACGGCTGGCAGAGCAGGGCTGCGAGTCACGCCGGAGACAGGGGCCCTGGGGACCACGCCCAGGCCATGTCGTTCGTGAAGACCCCGCTCCCAAGCAGCGCCTGGCCCCGCGGGGCGCCGCCCGGCCCAGCCTCCCGGACCGGGGAGGTCGTCGGGAGCAAGGTCATCTTGCCCATTTGTTAACAGCCCAAAGACGACCGCTCTGAGACAAACGTCCCTCTCGATGCTCATTAAGATAAAATCCGCTGATGGGGCTGCACAGAGGCCCGGCTGGAAGCGGGCTCTGCAGAGGCTTGGAGAGGAGGCAGGCCGGGCCCGCGGGGGCCATCGCTCCGCGCCCCACCAGCGCACTTTAGTAAAAGCAGCTCGTTATGATCATTTCATGCCAGCCCTTTCTGGCTTTATTACCAAGTCAAAATTAAGGTTTGCAGCTCCAGCAGATGCAGCCCATCCGTGTCCCTTCACGCCCCAGGTGGCCTGGGGGAGTGGGAAGCTCGGGGCAGCCTGGTCATCAGGACGGCGTCAGGAATGGCTGCTCAGGACCTCAGAGACCAGGCTGACATTCCCTAAGTGGCCCGGGACAGCTGCCCACGCGGGTACCCGGCCCCGGTCCACTCGGCCTCCCGTCAGGAGGACGAGGGAGGGTGGGGAGGTGGAAGGAGCCCTGGCTGCTCTCAGCCAGTCCTCGGAAGAGCCCCACCAGGGCAGAGGGCAAAGGGTGCGCCCCAGGTGGACAGGGAATGTCCCACCCGCCAGCACCCGTGGCCTCCCTTGTGCAGCAGGGTGACCCCACTGGGTGCAGCCCCCCCGAGCTGCCTTTGGTGAAGCCCTGCCCCCTCCCACCCAGGGGAGCCGCCCCACTGAGCCGCCAGCTCAGAGACGCCCACCCGGCCCAGCCCGGCCAGGAGACGTGTGCCGTTTGTGGGCATACAGAGGAAGATGGGCTCCTCTTCCCTCTGCTGGATTGCCGAGTTGGGAAGACGTGATACTGGGGTGCTGGGCACCCCCTTCTTTCGTGAGAACAGAGGTGGAGGTGAAGAGACAGCGCCGAGGGCTGGTGAAGGCATTTAGTTCCCCAATCCAGCTGTGGTTGAAGCTGCCATGTGCTCGGACTTTCCAGTTCTGGGTTAGTTCCTGGGCTTCCTGCCCCTTGCAGTCACCAGAGTCCCAAGGTGACCCCCGTGTGGCCGAGGTGAGAGACAGGGTCTGGCCCGGCAGCCAGAGCTCCCTCAAACCACCGAGGTACCCACAGGGTCACTCTTCCGCCCTCTGTGTACACCTCCTGCTTTCTGGGGTTCCCACGGGCAGTGGGAGAAAGCCTGCCATGTGTTTAGGGTCTGTGGCCAGGAGAGGAGCCGTGCTCCCAAATGCCTGACCTTGGGAAGCAACGTCACAGTGGTCCAGCAGAAGTTCGAGATCCCAGATGTGAGCCCAAGCCAGCAGGGCCGGGCTGATAGCCAGGGGCTCCAGGAGTGGCTCTGGGTCTTCCCGGGGCAGGGCCAGGGCCCCGTCCACAGCGCCCACCGTAGGACACACCTGCCCCCACCCTGACACCAGCTGAGTCGCCGCCCCCACACCTGCAACCCTTGGTGGCTGCAGCCCCCCACACCCCACAGGGGCACAGAGGTCCCTGGGAAAGAGCCCAGCAGAGCCCTGCCCCTTCAAACACCGCTTGGGCCGGGGTGGGGGTCCCCTGGGCCCAGCACTCCCTCCCCCCACACCCCCACCAAAGCCTCCTCTCTGCTGGGCGTCAGCCCCCAGGAAACTAGCCCCGAGCCCCTCCTCACCATGGCTCCAGAGCACAGTGGCCAGATAGTGAGGCCAGTGGAGAGATGGACAGATCCTTCATGAAAACATTTACTGTGAACTTCAGAGCAAAACAGACACCCACAGGTCCCGACAGAAGGGAGGATTCCCCGGGACAGCGTTCCGAACTTGGGGAGAGGAGAGGCAACTCGGTGGGGCCCGTGGGCCAGAGCCTGGGCCTGGTGCTGAGCGCGTCACCGGCGGGGAGTCTGCTGCCGGCTGGGCCCACGCTCCAGAGTGCCCGACCTGGATGCCCAGCAGCCTGGCACCGCGCCCAGAGGGCCTCAGGGCCTCACACTTGAAGGTCCAGCCCAGATGCTTCCTTCCACGCTCCAGCACCCGCCTCGGCATGGCGCCAGGTGCACCGAGCTCAAGGCAGGGCTGCTCCCCGGACTCAAAGCTGACTCCCTCCTTGTCCTGCCCCCAACGGCCAGTCTGGCCTCTGCACTCTTTAAAGCCAAGGGCCCAGGCATTTCTCCCCACCTGCCAGCCTCAGCTTCCTCGCTGGGTCTTTCATCTCCTCAGATGCTGAGCCCCACGCTGTGCAGGGTGGGTGAGGCCTTGGGAACCAGATCCTTCCTCTGGGAGGGGCTTCTGCCACTGCCCCAGTGAACGAAGTCTTCTTCTGACCCTACCTCGCAAGCGGCATCCAAGGCACCTATGCTCACCTGCGCTACCCACCCCCCACTCTTTTCCTGAACCCCCAGCCTGGAGTTCAGGCACACAACTGGCCTCGCTGTCACGAAGCCTCCTTCCTGGGAGGACAAGTGAGCCAGACGCATTGTCACATCCATGCTGGGCATCGGGGTTCACACACACCCTGTTTATTCTTCACAGCAACCAGTGGGGTGGGCACGGGACCCCGCTTATGCAGGGGAGGGGAGATGTCAGGAGGGTTATGCGCCAGGCACTCCTTCCTGCCCCGGCACCCGCTCTGTCGGTCCACCACATCCCGAGACCCCCACAGCCCTCGGAGGCGGCTGCATTTGGCCTGGTAGACTAGAGGGAACCTTGCTGCAGTCACATCCTGTGACTCTCGGACACAGAGACCCTCCCCACATCCAGCTGTGGCACAAGTGACCACCCAAGGCCTAGGACTTTCATGGACTGTGTGTGCAGGAGGCACCTGGGTGGCAAAAAGTGTCCCGGGCAGCACCTCCTGGACGGCTCGAAGTACTTGTGGTGTCTTGTTACTAACAGGGACTCTCAATGGGGGTGTGTGTGGCAGGGCGCTCGCTAGACACGGAGGGCCCATCTTCAGGGCTACAGCACACTGCATGGTGCCTGGGGTGCCAGTCACGTGGACACTGCCCATAAGAGCATGCCCTGGGGCAGGGAGGCAGTGCTCAGGGAGACGGGCGAAGAGAACCCCCGGGTTCCATGTGGCCAAGCCTGGAGGGGCAAGGGCTTCTGCCAGGGGAGACAGGATGGCAGATGTTGCCTTCTGCACACTCACCTCCACCAGGGCCCGAGCATGGAGCAGAGTGACCATGGGGGTTGGGATAGTCCCCGGTGCTTGGGATGGCAGGGTTGTGGGCAGGCCTTGGACTGACGGCCCAGAAGACCCCCAGGACTCTCCCATGCCCCTGAGCCTCCTGGAAGCAGAGGACCCCTGGTGGATGGGCTCCCAGGCCCACCCAGAGAAGAGCTCCCCACGGTTGCAACACCAGGCTCACACTCTCGCGACCTGCCTAGCTCAGGATCCTGGAGCGACCAACCCTCTGCCCTCGTCTGGCGAGCCAGGGACTCCACTGGCCCCCTTGACCTCTGCTGCAGCACAGGCCTGCAGCAAGGCCCAGGCCTGCCCTGCTTCTTTCTGGCCTCTTTTCTGCCCTCCATGGTCGGAGGCACATGAGCCAGCCTGTCCACATCTTCTCAGACCCGTGTCTACACAGGCGAATCGTGAGATGCAGGCTGGGGCTGACACTGGGAAGTCCCAGGACAGCCACCGCCCTGAGCCCACAATGTCATCCAGGCAGTGGGAACTTGGGGGGTTCCGGAGCCTTGGGGGCTGAAAGTGGGGACGTTAACTGTCCCTGGCAGACCCCACAGAGCCCCTCCCACAATGTCTCCTGTCCCAGAAACACCCCAGCCGTAGAGGGAAGGGGTTCCCCAAAG
>NW_007079824.1:23982-101109 GCF_000164805.1 Carlito syrichta | reverse complement strand
CCTGAGGGGGGGGGGCGGGGGGCGGGTGGCACTCCAAGTTCAGGTCCAAGCACCCTGAGAATCTGGGGGAGGGAGGGCAGCTCCTCCTGCAGAGTGAGTGGCCCTGGCTGTTTGGACACCCCAGGGCTCAGGGGACAGGCCGGGCTCCAGGTCAAGCAGAGACTGCAAAAATCACCCTGGTTCTGCATTAAAAGGCTTGGGTTTCCTTTCTGGGTTGAAAGCCGGGTTACCCTGCCAGGTGGCAGCTGGCAGTGGACCAGCGGGCTCACGGGGACAGGCTTGGGGGCAGACTCGGGGTGTGCTGGCCAGCTGGCCACCACCCACTCTCACCCGCCCCAGGAGGCACCGTCACGCATGCACGCTGTGACCTGACGCCCGCCGGGACGCTGAGGGCACCATGTGGGGCAATCGGCCCTGTGGAACCCAGCCCATCCCCGGCGCCTCGAAAGTGCCGCTTGCTGGCCCGGCAGCAGGGACGCCTTCCCCAGAGCGCCCGCTGCTTCCTGCAACCCTGGCAGGCCCTGCTCCTCCCCCCAGGCCCTGCTTCCCCCAGGCCCTGCCCACTGTTTGGGCAGCTCCTGCCCTTCGCCCACGCCGCCAGGCCATGTGGCGCCGCCCTCTCCGGCCCCAAAACCTACGTGTCCATTCCTTTCCTTGCTGTGCATTCACACATCAAGTATTTGCCAGACCCTGGGCAGCCTCACCGCCATGAGGGCGTGGGGCTATCACCATCACAGGGTCTCTGGCTAGCTGGCTAGCCCCCATGCACACAAATGCACACACATGCAAACATGCACAGGCACATTCAGGCACACATGCACACTTACGCACATGTGCGCACGCACACATGCATGTATGCACACGAAGACACATTCACATACAAATACACACACATGCATGCTCACACACAGGTATATTCACACACACGTTCACACGCACACTCACACATGCATGGAAAACACACACTAGCACACATCACATGCACCTGCACACACACACGCCTGCCCTCACATACACACTCGCTGTCACGCACACACGCTCTACATGAACTCCTGGAAGGTCATGGCGGCCCTGACCCTGTCCGGGTCCCCAGGCTCCCACGCGGGGCTTGGCAAATACATAGATAAATAAATGAGGCCCAAGGCGTCTATGGGGCAGGCACCGCTGCCTAGCTGGAGGGGGGCATTCATGCAGCACTGCACCAGGGACCGGGCGGCAGGAGCCACAGGGTGTCACCTACCAGAAGCACTCAGGAGGCCAGAGGCGACTGTGATGGGTGCCACGCCCTGTGCCTGTGGCGAGCCATGCTGCCCAGCCTCTCCTCCCTTCCCTATAAGCCACTGCCATGGCTCCCAGCATGTCCCCACAGCCACGGGCGCCACCTCACCGAGGCCTGCAGCCACTGGCAGAGGTCGTGTCTCACGCCAAAGTGACCCCTTGGGGCCTCCCTGACCCTCGGCCCCTTGGACTTGGCTGCCAGGCCGGGTGTGCCCCAATGGCCTGTATTGTGCTCCAGACATGCCTTGTTCACGTGTGGGACACAGAGCAAAGTCTGTCTCTCCAGAAGGAACTATGCGTGTGCCCCCCTTTATCCTGAGACATGCGGCTCCCCTGTTGCTTCCCTCTTCGTTGAGACGTCTTTCCCTCCCACAAGGAGAGTCGGGGGAGCGTGGCCTGGGGGCGGGCACAAGAGGGCAGGTAGGCCCTGGCAGGCTGTCCTCAGCCCCAGGGGCCGGCCGGGACCAGGAGGGCCACATTGCTGGACCTTTTGTCAGAAGTCAGAAGTCTGGATGTGCGTGTGAAGTCTCTGACCTTTAAATGCTGGCCAGCAATTCACACCCGACGTGAGGCTGTGGCGCTCAGGGAAATGGGCGACGCCGGGTAAGTCCACCGGGGGTCTCAGCTTCGCCCCGAGGGCCCGGCCCCAGGCGCCTCCCTCTGAGCGGTTCTGATCCACCAGAGCAAGCCCACCTGTCTCCTGCCCCATAGCGCCAGAGGCCTCCTGGGCCACAGTTCACACCGTGTGGCCCACGCACATCTGCCCCCTTCTGGAAGACAGCTCCCCTTACACAGGGCCCGGCACCGTCTCTGGCGATCCACACAGCACTAACCCTCGTGCGCCCCAGGCTCCTCCTCGCCTTCAGGGGTCCTGCTCAGTCGCCCACACCCCCAAGGGCTCGTCCGAGACCGCATGCACATCACACAAGGGACTCATGTCCTTCCTATGTCAAGGGCTCCTACAAATCAACAAGAAACAGTCTGGCCATCCAAAAGGAAGGCGGACATATGGTATGAACAGTCTTCAGGAAAGAAAATCAAGCAGCTTTTAGATGTATGAAAAGCAACTCAACCTCACCCCTCATAAAAGAAGCAGCCACACCAGATTGTCAGAATTGAAAGATGTGGAGCAGAAGCGACGTGGAGAGAGTCGTATCCCAGCCCTCCTGGGACGGCAACGAGGCCGTCTCTTGCAAAGCTTCAATCAGAAGCCCTTGGACCAGCAATCCCAGTGGCAGAATTTACCCTCCAAATGTCCTCATACACGTGGGCAAAGGGACGAGGGCCAAGGTTTCTGATGCAGCATCAAGTGAAATACTGGGGAAAGCGAAGCCCCATCCGTCAGGTTTGGCTAACAGGTCATCCCTATGATGGGCGGGAAGAATGGACACATCTGCCACTCCTGACGGGAGTGTCCCCCGGACTTGGCCCCCCCAGCAGCAGGGGCGGCGGGGCCCACGGTACAGCACCCGTTGCGCACAGCAGGCTGGCATCGTGGGAAAACCGTGACACGAGAACATGCCTGCACACATCACCGAGCCTTGGAGCCACAGACCCCAGTCCCGGGAGTCAGCACACCCTTGTGTAACGTCTCCACCATGTGTGCGCGCCTGGAGCCTGGCGGAAGGCCCGCGAGGGGGGGAACGGTGGCTGCCTCTGGAGGAAGGTGGGGTGGCAGTGACCCGTCAGGGCTGACCCCGACCTGGGGCTGCAGCCCACGTGTCCAGCCCCAGACAGACCATGCACGTGTAGGAAGGCCAGGCCTCGGCTGGGGGCGGGAGTAGGGAGCCCCGGCCTGAACTGCTCTCGAAGGGCCACGAGCCTCCAGCCCCGACAGTCAGAGCCTGACCGTGAAGATCGGATGGCGCTCTCTCTGTCCCAGGCTCCAGGTGCTAGCATGGCAGAATCTGGCGGGTGGGGCCCTTCGGGGGCGGAGGGGTAAGTCTGCTCCCCCAGGATGCTAGGGTTGGGGAACGGGGCGCCCGTGAGACGGTGTGTGTCCGTCAGCGCACTCCTAGGGCCAAGCCCCACTGGGCTGGGACCACAGAGCAAGTGGGACCGGTCTCCCCCCCAGATGCCCTCCAGGACCTGGGGCCAGGCATAGAGCGGGAATCTGACAGCCACGGAGAGGGCCGAGAGGCAGGCAGAGTGGGGCACCACAGGCCCTAGAGAACCCGGCACGCAGAGGGCGGCCTGGCGCCACAGGGAAGCCAGTGCTAGCAAAGGGAGGCCGAGAGAGACTGCGAGGCAGGAGGAGGGCAGAGGCCGTCAGTGCGGAGGGACCGAGCCGCATCCTGAGGACTTGTGAAGGGAGACCTGGGCTCAGGAGGCCGGCAGACAGGCATGTGGTTCTTGGGAGGGGGGAGATGGGACTGGGGAGGGAGCCAGGAGAGGGGGAAGGCTGAGAGGGAGTCTGCAGCGGGGATGCGGGGAGTGGGGTCCGGGGAGGCTCCTGGGTTTCTGAACTGGGCAGCTGGTCCCCTGGGAAGCCCTGGCTGCAGGAGGAGCATCAGGAGGAGAAGCGGGAAGAGGGAGGCTGCCTGGGCATCGGGAGAGGGCAGGCCGCCTGGGCATCCTGGGTCCAAGACTCCTGTGGGACCCAAGGACAGTCACCCACCAGGCACTGAGGCAGGCAGGGTCTGGAGCACAGAGTGGTGGCAGCTCAGGTGTGGGGCGGCCTTCAGGATGAGCCAGGCCGCCACTGGCCCTGGCCCACCCCACCAGGACCCTGCCAGGGCACCAGCCCGCTTCCTCGTCCTCTCCAGCCGGGGGCATGTCAAGGCAGACTCCCACAGCCCGAGGCTCCCCGGGCCCCGGTTCCACTCCTCCACCCGCCACAGGCCCAAGGCCCCCGTGGGTGGGATGGGGGAGTCCCCTGCAGGACCACCCAGGGCAGTCAAGCCTCACGTCTGCCCCACACCCCTCATCTCGGGCCACAAAGGCAGGTGGGCTGGCACCTGGTGCTCCCCCAGCCTGGGCACCCACCGAGCATGCCTGGGTCTGCTGTCCCTGCCTCAGATGGGCAGCCCCAGGCACCGACACCAGCAGACAGTCATGGCCCTGCTCTCACCCAGGGAGCACTGGGGGAGCAGCTGGGAGCACCCAGGGAAGCACTTTTGGAGCCCAGGGCAGTGCCCCTTCGGCAGGGAGGGAGCTGAGACTGGGGGTCTGGACAGGAGTCCCTGGGGCCGGTGTGGCCGCCGAGATAGGCTCATTGGTCAGACGAGGTCCGTGCTCCCCGCACACGCGGGGGAGAGAATCGGCTCGCTGGCAGGTGTCCTGGGTCCGGAGCCCAGCAAGGTTGCCTCCCAAGCGCACGGCATGGCTGAGCCACTCCTCTCTCTGTCTGTTTCTCCGTCTGGAAAATGGGCAAACGACCCTGGCAGCCGACCACAGAGCAAGGCACTTAAAAAACCAGGAACAAGGCCAGGCTCGGTGGCTCAGCCTGTCATCCCAGCGCTTTGGGAGGCTGAGGTAAGTGGACTGCCTGAGCCCGCAGGTTCGAGACCCGCCTGGGCAACTTGGCGAGACCTCATCTCTACAATAAATCAAAAAACTAGCCGGGCGTGGTAGCGTGCCTGTAGTTCCAGCTACCCGGAAGGCTGAGGCGGAAGGATCGCCGGAGCCCAGCAGGTCAAGGCTGCGGTGGCCGGGAGCGTGCCACTGCCCTCCAGTCTGGGCGACAGAGTGAGACTCCAACTCAAAAAAAAAACAAAAAACCAGGAACAGGCAGGGAGGTCCTCACAGTGCTGGTCAGAGACTCAGGCTCCAGGGGCTTGGAACCCACCACAATACAGGCAGGGTCACAGACACAGGACCCTTCGCCCCCTCCAGGTGAAAAAGTACTGCCTGGTCAGGGCACCCAGGCTGCCACCAGCAAAAGCTCTCCGTGGGGGTCCTGCCCCACCAGGGCACAAGGGGCACCGCCCAAGGCCCAGCCCTGTGGGAAGCCCTCCCCGCCACAGCCACCCTTGAAATCACCTCCAAGAAGAAAGACTCGCTGCTGCTTCCAAAGATATCCCCAGCAGGAAATGGGCGCAGGGGCATGAATGTTTAATCACACTAATTGTCCAAGTTCAGCCTCTTGGCTTCTCAAGCACCTTATGGGAAATCGCAATTAGGCGTGAAGCGGCGTTTTTACCAATCCGCTTTCTCAGGGCTCCAGGCGGAAGACCTGCCGGCCAGGCCTCCCCTCTTTCTAATTTAATTTTCTGACCTCTGCCATCCCTACCCCGTGCATTCCCGCACCTTGGCGCACGACACCGAAGCACCCGTCATAATTACTTGACTACAAGCCGCTCTTGGAAATCTGTTCTTGGCTTTGTTAGAAAACACTGTAATCACATCCCCGCGAGTCAGGATCGATGGGCTGGGCTGCCAAAGGAAATATATCACCGGATTAAGTGGTTTAGGAGAGGAGGTCCCCGGCAGGCGGGGCATGCAGGCATGCAGGCGGCTGGCGGGCAGGAGGGACAAGCCAGAGGGCACTGAGGGGGACAGGTGGAAGGGCAGGCGGACGGGTGGGGCGGAGAGCTGGGCTGGTGGGCCGGGTGAGATTACTGGGAGACCAGCCTGGGCAACATAGCAAGACCCTATCTCTACAAAATTTTTTTTTTTGGAGTCTCACTCCGTCGCCCAGACTGGAGTGCAGTGGCCATTCCCAGCCGCTGCAACCTCGACCTGCTGGGGTCCGGCAATCCTTCCGCTTCAGCCTTCCAAGTAGCTGGAACTACAGACGTGCTACCACACCCAGCTAATTTTTTTGATTTATTGTAGAGATGAGGTCTTGCCAAGTTGCCCAGGCGGGTCTTGAACCCTCGGGCTCAGGCCATCCACTCACCTCGGCCTCCCAAAGGTGCAGGATTACAGGCTGAGCCACCGAGCCCGGCTCCACAAAAAATTTAAAAATCATCTGGGTGTGGTGGTGCCCGTAGTCCTAGCTACTTGAGAGTCTTGAGGTGGAAAGATCACTTGATGCCAGAAGTTTGAGACCAGCCTGGAAAACACATGTTTCTAAAAAACAAAAATAAAATAAAATCGCTGGGTGTGGTCGTGTGTGCCTGTAGTCCTAACCATTTGGGAGGCTGAGGAAGGAGGATTGCTTGAGTCCAGGAGGTTGAGGCTGAAGTGAGCTGTGATCACAGCACTGCACTCCAGCCTGGGTGACAGAGCAAGACCCTGTCTCTAAAAGCATCAGCAGCAGCATCATAAAAAGAAGGCCTGGTCTGGCCGTCTTGGGGCCGACAGGCATCCTGAGCGGGCACCTGGGCTCAGCTGGGCAGGCACGGGCGGGTCTTGTGACCAATTCACTCTCAGGCTTGTAACAGGCTAAGAAGTGACTGTTTTGGTTAGTGAAAAAAGGAAAGGTTAAAGGCGTCTTTGTGTAACTAAGACCAAGCCGAACGTAAAGTGCACCTTGTTCTTCTTCTCCCCTCTTCACTGCCCTCGGAGTGTCACCCCCTCCTTTTGCGCCAGCATGGCCTTGCACACAGGTTTGGAAGGCCCATTTATCTACAAGATGGTGCTGGAGAAAACAGCTGCCCGTGAAATATGAAGATGTTCCACGTCTCTGAAAAGACCTTCGAGAGAGAAGAGATAAACTCCTGGCAACTCCCTGAAACCCTTAAAGTGTACTCGTGTCTTCAAACGTAAATGTTGTGATATTCAGTTTAGATTAACGTCTTATGTTATCATTAGTTAGGTCACAGGTGAACTTGCTACTATAACTAAATAGAAAAGGCTCAGTTTAGGATTGTTTAAAAAGCAAAACAAGACTCACGCAGTCTAGACCCTGGTTTTCACCAATAGGTGCTGAAAAGACGAAATGCTGATTAAAAAAGGAACTCTGGGTATGGTCATGGGACATGTAGACACCGTTAATCAATAGTTGATAAGATATGGTCTGTTTTAGCCACAAATACTGAATGCAAAATTTTGGACCATACCAGAACCTGTTCCCTGATGTTCGGTTTTCAGACCAAATGCCCATTTTCTCCCAGCTTCTGCTCCCCCCGACCGTCTGTGAGAGAGAACAGCCAACTGACTGGATCAGGCCAAGCAGGCTCTAAGGCCCGCCTCCGTGGAGGCCGGGGGAGACCCAGCTCAAACATCCGTCAAACGTCCACCTTTGACGTTACGCCCTGGGGAGGCTGTGCCTACAGATCGGGTGTCTGGGTCCAAGACCTCTGACTTCATTTCACTTCCTGAGCCCCGGCTGCCCGTGGAACGTGAGCCTAGCCAGCCCCGCTGCGCTGCACGGTGTGTGTGTGCACAGACTTCCCTCACACACATCGCCCGGCGTGATCCTGCCTGGCACCCCTTCATCTGGTGATACAGCGAGGCTCTCAGAAGACGAAAAGGACCCAGGCCTGTCTGGCAGGGCCAAGCCAGCGACCATGTCCTGTGTACACGTGCCCACGCACACATGCACCCTGAAACGAGGCGGTCCCGGGAGGATAGACACGGCGCGCGTGCACCTACCCCAGGTTTCTCCAACCGTCCTAGGCACAATTGTGTTTCCCGGCGTTGGGGGAGGGGAATGGGAACTTGTTCCACCGGTGTCAAGTGTCCAGGATGCTGGGTGAGAGAGTTCTATAGACCTGCTGCACGACACCATGCCTGTCGTCAGCAATACAGCGTTGTGCACTTCAAGATTCTCGAAGAGGGTAGCTCTCATGCTAAGTGTTCTCAGCACAGAAACAAACAACGACAAAAACAAAGGGGTGCCAGGAGCCAGGGGCAGGGGGCAGGGTTATGTCTGTCGCCTGGGCATGGTGGCAGCATCCTGTATGTCTGCATATGTCCAAACTCAGCAAACTGTGCACATGACAGAAACACAGCTCTTTGCTTACCAGCTGCACCTCCACAGAGCTGGTGTTGATGGCCAAAACAAAACAAAACAAACAAACCTTTGCAAGGGGCAGGATATGCAACCCATTGCTGTGTCTGAGCGTGCTCTTACCAAGAAGGGACAGGGTCCCAGAGCAGATTCTAGGTTATCAACCCCGCAGCGTTCAGCATGCCCGGAGGGACATCTGTACCACCGAGAACTCTGACAGAACAAAGCAAAGTTCAACGAGCAATTCTGAGGACAGACTGCTGTCTAGGAGGAGGTGTTCCCTGCCTTGAAGACGATAGGATTGGTGTGTGTCCAAAATTGATATTCAAATTCCCACAAACTAATAATCAGCTTCCCAGAAAGTTAAGACAGAGCCACAGCAGCTTACCAAAAAACAGAATCTGGTTGTCGCCTCTGTGTTATGCCTTTTCAAGTCTGCGTTTCCCATTATGAAAGTAGTACATCTTCCTAAGGTAAAACGGATGCTCCAGGAAGATAATCCACGTTCATCCGGGCTCTGGGGCCCTCCCTGGCCCTGTCATGCCATTAAATTAATCAGAAGCCCAGCTCGATAAGCAAGTGAAGTTGTGAGAGGCTGCTTCGCTGGACCAGCGTCTCCTGCCCATTAGAACCCCAGCTTTGCAGCAGGGGGCCATGGAAGCCACCTGGTCCCTAACACAGGGCATCCTCCACGCTGCTCTCAATGGTCCAGGCGTTGTTCTAAGCACTGTCTATGCCACCTATTTAATCCTTCCAACAGCTCGATGAGTTGGCCGCGATTCTCACCTTTATCCTGCAGATGAGGAAGCCAGGGTACAACACCCCGATTTCTCACAGACCTTGAGCCTGGACGTGGCCCTCAAGAGCGTGTGCGCCGAACACTGTGCTAGGCTGCTCTTCTCGAGGCTGCAGCCTTTCGACCCTCTACTGTTTTGAGCAAGTTACTGCCACTTTTCTGTAGAATGAGGCAGTGATGGCTGCCTCGGTCCCAGGAAGACTCACTGACTCCCTGTCGAGACGCGGATGAGCAGATCAGGAAAGAACCTGGCGCCTCACCATGGGGATGGTCATGTTTCTGTCCTGGACCTGCTGCCAGCATGGTCAGTCTTTTTTTTTGTTAAAAAAAGGGCTATTGAACAGTGATTCATGGGGTTGTGCGTAGACATCATTCTGTGTTTCTTTGGTTGGAGTTTCAAGATACTCTCAGGGTCCAAGTCCTTTGGCTTGTCTGGTTAATGCAAAACATAAAACATGATGTCTCTAACAAGTCTGGAGGCTAGAAGCACCTGGGACCTGTCCAAAGACATCCACAGGCATTTTTATTTGTTTTTTTAATAGTGATGGAGTCTTGCTATGTTGCCCAGGCTAGTCTCAAACTCCTGGGCTCAAGGGATCTTCCTGCCTTGGCCTCCCCAAGTGCTGGGATTACAGGCATGAGCCCCTGTGCTTGCCAATCACGGAGACTTTTCAAACTCAAGCTATAAATGTTTGCTGTTGTTAAAAGCTCTGACACATGACCACCGCTTGGAAAAATAACTACCATTTACTGTGAGAATTGTTTGTCAGCAAATAAGTCAAGAAGAGCAAATATTAAGTATAATTGGCACCGTTGCGTGTGGCTGCCATGTCTGCGTGGCAACAGGAGGTGGGACAGCCTCTCTCAGTCACCCTGATTAAACACTCACTGGGCATGACCGGGACCACCTTCCATGACGAAGTTATACCTCTGAGTATGAAATTGTATCCAGTGATCCGCTTTGTTGAACGCTATGCTTATTACAACATGTTACCTTCAAAACAAGAACTAGAGGCACACGTGTACACCGAGGCCCCGGGGCCCCTGAGCGGCCACCTGCGGACAGCCCAGGACCAGCCCCGAGGTCTGGCGGCAGCCCACATGCATCCTCCCCTTTCCCAGAGCCGCAGGTCCGCTTTGTTTCTGGAAACTCCTGGCCCCTGCCCCCAACCCAGTCAAGCAGCCTCCCCTCACAGGACACGGAATTGGGGCCACAGGGACCAGCAGAGGGAGAGGCACTGGGGTCACTAGCCCCCGGTCCCAATGGTAGAGAATGAACAGCCCGGCTTCTGGGGCCTTCCCCAGCCGACTCCCTGCAGACTCTGAGGGTTTTCTCTTTCTTTCTTTCTTTTTTTTTTTTTTTTTTGAGTTGGAGTCTTACGCTGATGCTAAGCCTGGAGTGCAGTGGCACAGTAGACCTACTGGGCTCCTGTGATCCTTCCGTCCCAGCCTTCCATGTAGCCGGAAATACAGGCGCCTGCTACCATGCACGGCTAATTTTTTTTTGATTTATAGTAGAGATGAGGTCTTGCCAAGTTGCCCAGGAGGGGTCTCGAACCCGCGGGCTCAGGCAATCTACTCACCTCCGCCTCCCAAAGTGCTGGGATTACAGGCTGAGCCACCGAGCCCGGCCTACTCTGAGGGTTTTCAAATGTCCTTCCGATAATCCGCCACACCTCTCCTCCCTCGCTCAGGGTGGCAGGACTCCCTCCAAGCCATCTGCCACCAGAAACCCACCCCTGCCACAGACGCCCTCCCCATGGGGTGACACCACCAGCCCATGGTCTTAACCCATGCCCCGTGGGAACTCCTGAGGCATGATGCCATATCGTCCAGCGGGCAGTTCCCAGGTGACATGTCAGTTCTGCTCATCCAAGGGATGAGGGCCGGTGCCCACAGGGAACGGGGGCCCCACCTACACCCCGACTCTGCGCGTCCAGGGCCTGCAGCCCTTCCTCCCTGCCCGCTCCACACCTGCCGCGGCCATCTTGTGACCCTGCGCCTGGTACCAGCTGTCTCCCCTGTCTCCAGCCTGCACCTCCGCCCAGGCCCAGAGCCACCCCAGCTCCTGCAGTGCCCGGAGGTCACACGGCCACCTTCATGCCCACAAGCCCCACACAAGCCCATCACCTCTCCCTGCCCCCACGAGGCCGTCCTGCTGATTTGCCCGTCGTCTCCCCGTCTGCGGAGTCACCACGCCCCGGCCCCCTCCAGCCTTGCTCTCCCAAGCCTGCCCGCCCCGTCCGTGTGAGCCACACCCGGCCCCCTCCTCCTGGACGGCACAGCCTCCTCCAAGGCCTCACTTCATCAGCTGCCACCCCCTGCCCATGCTACAGGCAGCCAAGCCCTCATCTGACCTCGCCCCCACTAAAACCCTGAAGCGCCCCCACCAGGGCTTACCCAGACCACCGGGAGTGTGTGCCCTCGGGCCAGGGTCCCTGGATGAGCCTTGCCTGCCCGCCTCGCCTCCCCACCCTCCCCGATTGGCTCCTGTCCAGGACCCGCGATGGCCTTTCAACACTCTCATAGCAATGGGGTTAAAACCAGATTCCTTCGCCACCCTTTTGGGCAGACTCTTACTCGGTCTTTAAAACCCCACTCCATGCCCCAGCCCATCAGCCATGAAATCGGAGTCTGGGAGAGAGGGCCTGGCTCCCGTCCGGCCCTGGCACCACCTGTGGGCCAGGCCCTGCCTCGTGGGGGAAAGGGCAGTGGGGACGGACGGGGAGGAAGGTGGACAGGCCCTGCCCAGCTGGGTGGAGTCCCGAACACACCCAACAGCCAGGCCTTCTCTGCTGCTGCTCCCGCCCATCCCCCAGAGCTCCCTGCAGATCCCTCTGCACCCAGCCTGCCCCAACAGCTCCACCCCGGGGTCTGGGTCACCCTCCCCTGTGGCTCCCTGCCTCCGAGACACCCTTCAGCCTCAGCCTCCCTGGCCTGGGCCTGGTCCAGCTGCCCCTGAGCAGATGGAAGCCCTCTTCCACCCCCATCTCAGCCCTGAAAATACCCCCGCCCCCACCACGGCCCAGTTCCCTGATGTCCTATGGCCTGGGAGATGGTGACCACACCCTGCCTGGCCCTCTGGGTGAGGAGGGGCTGCCCTGAGCGCACTGCCCCTCTGTGTCCCACGCAGGAGCTCCCCTCCTCCAGGCCTGGACTCTGGTCCCAGGAACTACAATCCCTCCCTCCTGTCTCAGCACATGCAGGCGGCCAGCACCTCCAGGTGACCGGGGAGCAGGGACGCCAGTCCCAGGATTCCAGCCCTTCCTACGAGGGCAAGCGGGGAGTCTGAACACCGAACCCACTGGGAAACCCCAACCTCCAGGCCCCGACCGAGGTCCCAGGCCCCCAGCAAGGAGCACTGAGAGAAAGCCGCAGGTGCCCACTCCGGGACGAGGACAGGCTGTCAGAGCCTCTGATAAGGAACCGTCAAGAAGGCTCCCTCTTGAGATTTGCCCCGGATTGAACGCTTGCACTCCCAGAATTCAGATGTTGAAACCGAATCCCCAGGGAGATTTACCAGGAGGGGGGACCTTTGAGAGGTCGTGAGGCCATGAGTGGGATTAGTGCCTTGTCAAAGGGACTCCTGAGGGCTCTCGTGCCCCGCCATGAGTCAGAAGGTGGGCCCTCGCCAGACACTGAAGCCACCCGCGCCTTGATCTTGGAGTTCCAGCCTCTGGAACTGTGAGAGATCAGTGCTGTCTGAGCCGCCTGCCCTGTGGAGACTGTTGTGACAGTCGCTTGCACTGACTGGGACAGTGTCCATCCTGTCTCTCTGAAGGAGGTCTCCCTCACGAAGCCAAATCCTGCCAGTTACATGCTGCTTCCCAGCACGGCATGATTGACAGTCAGGCCGTGCAGGATGACCAGAGTCATCACGTCAGGCTTTCTAGAAGAGTCTCCGGTTGACGGAGGCTCAGAGAGGGGCTTCTGGGTCTCCCTGTGTCCCTATGCAGTTGTTTTCTCTGGGAAATGGCGGAAGGGGCTTCTTGGAGTGCCTGTGTCTGCTGGCTTTGCTTCAATCCCTGGACTCACCAGGACACGAAGCCCAGCACTTCTTGTGTTGTGCGGTGTGTGACAGGGGAGGGCAGACAGACAGAGCTGGAGAGGCCAGCAGTGTCCAGGGCACTTCCTTAGGCAGAAGTGGACCTGCCGGAGCCCTACCAAGGCATTAAAGGCCCGGCATAGTCAGTGTCTAGGCCACATTCCTGGAGAGACCTTGGAGCAGCTATGGCTTGGACAGCTGAGCTGTCCTGTGGCCTGGCAGGTGCTCCCTCCTCTCTGGGGCCACAGACATTCCCCCATGCCCAGAGGAGGCCCCTGAGCTGTTCTCACCCTCCAGACATGCAGCAGATGAAACCATGGGTGCCTCTCCAGCAAGCGGCAACCTGGGTTTCAGTGGCCAGTGTCCACGGACGCGTCCCAGTCATGGCCTGTGGGCCAACCGTCCCAGCGGGGTCCCAGAAGCCATCCACGACTCCCTGCCTGTGCAGCGTCCCTCAGCAGAGGGGACAATGGCCAGCACCTCATGGAGGGTGCGGGAAGGCAGCACACTGTGGGTGGGGCATGGTGGTAGGAATGGGAACACCAGGCAGGGCCGGGAGGGCAGGCTGGTGTCGTGTCCGAGTGGCCAGCGTGGATCTCACTGAAATGGGACACGTGAGGAGGACGCAGACGAGGGAGGGAGGGGGGCACGGGGGTCTCATAAGAAAGCGCTTCCAGGGAGGAGGAAGAACCCACACAGGGGTCTTACGAGGAAGGACCTGGGGCGGCAGGGGAGGAGCACGGGGAGCAGGAGGGAGCACGGGCAAAGGACTGATGACACGAGGACTGTGGGCTCGAGGACGCTGGCCTCTAGGGCGAGGGCAGCGGGGCCACTGTGGGACTCCCAGCAGGACAGACGTGATCTGGCGGGGGCGTCGCAGGATCACTGACCGAGGACCCCAGAGTGCATTTCTAGGAGAAGCCCAGAACAGGCAAATCCACGGAGATGGGAGCAGACCCGTGGGCGCCTGGGGTGGGGTAGGGAGGGGTCGAGGTGACAGCTGAGGGCATGAGTCTCTCTGGAGTGAAGAAGATGTGCTGAATTGCCTGTCGGTTGCGTGACTGAATTTGTTAAACCACTGAATTGTATATATTAAAGAGGTGAACCGTGTGGTGTGTGGATGAGATCTCATTAAAGCTACTGAGGAAGAAAAAACCCCTGCTCCTGTGCTGAGAATAACCGGGGTGGGAGGCAGGGAGGCTGTCTAGAGGCTCCCACAGCCATCAGGAGTGAGGACAGAGCTTGGCCAGGAAGGACAGCGGGTGCCGAGAAGCAGTCAGGTCAACAGATTTCTCAGCAGGAGGCACAGGGTGTGAGAGGAAGGGAAGTCGAGGTCAGCCCCAGGACTTTGACTGTGCAGAGGGAGGGAGGGAGCATGAAGGGAGAGGAGCCTGGCGAGCAGGCAGGGTGCGCTCCAGGGTTCAGTGAGGGCGGCCGCGTCCACACCTCCACCAGCAGGCAGGGTGAGGACGCAGGGGGAGTTGAGTCTGGGGTGAGGGAAGGGGTCTGGGCTGGGACACAAATCTGGGAGCTGTCAGTACCCGGCGGCACATCCAGCAACCGGACAAGTGAGGTCGCCCGTGGAGAGGAGCATGGGGAGACCGAGCGCCGAGGGCCAGAGGCTGAGGGGAGGAGGAAGGAGCCCAGGAGGCTGAAGATGGAGATCAGTGCGGCGGCCCCAGGGCCAGAGGGCGGGTGTCCCGAAAGCCACGCAGGACGAGACTGAGGACAGGCCGGTGGGTTTATCAGCAAGGGCGCCATCACGGACCTTAGCGAGGCAGCTTGGGCAGAGCGGACGGCACAGGAGCCCGGGCCAAGTGGGGTGGAGAGGTGGAGGACACAGCAACTCCATGTATCCACGGTCAAGGGAGCAAAAAGAGGGCCCTGCAGGGGACAGGAGAGGGTGGCCTCCAAGCGGGAGTGAGGAGAGGAGAGGCCGAAGGTGCTGCCTGGAAGGGTGAGAGCAGGCCGACCGAAGGTGCCCACTGACCCCTGGCTGGTGACCACCACCGTCAGCAAGACCAGGGCGAGGTGCCCGTGCAGGCATGAAGTAGGTCGTAGGACTCCCTTATCCAGGACCCTGGCACTGTCCAGCAGACACAACAGAGCAAGATGGTTGTGATGAAGGAGAGGGTGTGATGAGGAGGCTGGCACGGCGAGGGGACATCGTGGTGGGGTCGGGACATGCCGCCACACAGGGGCAGGAGAGCCCACTGGGCTGAGCGTTTGCTGAAAGTGAGAGCAACCTGGGAAGGTAGACATGGTCGCTGGGGCAGCGTGGGCAGAGACAGAGGCTGCTGGCAAGGGGCCAAGGCTGTGGCCAATGGAAAACCTGGTCAGTGAATCTTCTCTGGAAACTTCAGGACTGTGGCTGGTGTCGGCCTGGTGGGTAATTGTGCCCAGCCTGGACCTCTGTGAAGTGTGTTCCCATGGTGCACCTCAAAGTGTACATTTTGCCCCTTGGGGGACAGCAGGAGAGCCACTGCCCCCACCTCACCGCCCGGGCCCTGGAGGACAATGCCCCCAGAGCTGTGGCCCTGGAAACCGCAGTGGACATCGGACCTGGAGCTCGAACCCACCCAGCCCAGAGGTTCTGTCTGGAGGGGAAGAGAGAGGAGCCTGACCCTCCTGGCAGAACCCTGCAGAAGCAGCAGAGGACACAGCAAGGCCAGCTCAGCGCGGGCGGGTCTTGGGCTTTGTGGAAGAGGAAAGCATCCCGCCAGGAGGATTTCACGGGAGGCGGTGCTTGAGTCCTCGTTTCCCTGAAAGCCGGGTGTGGCTATGTGGATGAGGTAAATCAAGGTGCTTTGTGGACGGCGCCGGAGAACACGGCATCCTTTGGCCAAAAAGAAACTGGAACGTGAGCGGAAGAGAGAACCTTGCAGAAACCGAGGCCATGTCACCATCGGCCCGGCTGAGGAATGAGGCCTTGCCACTGTGGGCAGGGATGGTGTGGACACGTCCTTGTCACTCTGCGGACTCGTCCGACACGGGACCTTGGGCCGGCAGTCGGTGCTGGCTGGCCCCCAGGCCTGTGCTGTCAGGGATGACCCCACGCCGGTGGAAAACGAGACAGTGGCAAATCCACCGGGCGAGGCCCCCGCGTCAGGCAGAGCCGGCGGGCTCGGCTGTGAGTCTGCGCCCCACAAGCCAGGGCGTTCGGCCCCGCCACCGCCCACACGGAGTCAAAACCAATCGGATGTTCGAGATGACATGAAAATTGCCATGTCAGAGGCTATTCTGTAATTTCAATGTATTAAAACCAAAAGACCGCAGCCTTCTTGAAGAAGTTTACTTCTGGGCAGAATTCAAGTTTCCTCTTTCCTTCACTTGCGCAATCTGAATTTATTTCAGTTTCTCAGGAAGTGGCTGTTCGCTTTTGCATGAAAAGTGCACTCAAGAGAGATAACCTGTGTGAAGTGTGTTTGTAGGTTCTGAGCATGGCAGAGAGATTTGTGGCGCATGAAAATAAATCACAGGCAACACTATATGCGTACCTACTGTATGCGCTTTATAAAAAGAAGTGGGGGTTGAGTTGCTGATTTTTCAAGCCAGCACCCCTCTTTCTGCAGGAGGGAGGGGCCCTGCCTCGCCCAAGTAGCTCTGAGGAGCAAATGATTCATGCCCACCCGACCCCAGGCAGCCATGGGGGGCACGTGACCCACACCTGGTCCCCAAGTTCCCTCCGCACAGTGATGGGTCCAAGGAGTGCACATGACAGAAGTGATGCAAGTTGCTGGTTGTCCATGAGGTCTGAACACCTGGAGAAAAATACCAGCGCCTTCCTGGATCAGTGAGCGCACAGTGTGAACCCGGGGCTGCCTGCACGGAGAGAGCATCTGAGAAGGCAGCCGTCTATGCAGAGCCAAGTCGGGGTGGGGAGAGACACAGGCAGAGCCTTGGCGGCCTCGTCCGGCCAGCTGTGCCCGCTGTCTCGCTCGCATCTGCCAGTGAATTCCCTTTTTTGGCTTAAGCAGGTTTTGGTCTCCATCAATTACACCTTGAAGGACCCTGACAGCCACAGAGTCCTCTGCCTTCCTTATCGCTGTGGCCCTAAACAAAGGTGACAGATTCTCTGTCCCAAGAGTTCCGCTTCCGGAATGGTGGCAAGAGGGGCGCAGGGACACACTTCCCAGCAAAACAGCCCTAACTGGAGACGACCGTTTCAAAGGAACCGGCGATTTAAAGTCTCTGGGAGTTGTCTGGCGGGCATACAGCCAATGACGAAACATCATTTATTCCACAAAGTCAAGTAAATTGTGGTGAGAAAAAGCTCCCTAAGAACAGCAAGAGATTGGGGCGCTCAAGCCATCATGGCTTCCCCCTCCCCAGTCCCGTGAATGGGAAGGTCCACCCTGGGTGGGGCCAAGAACATGGAGCTCTCTCTTCCCTCAGATCCCCACCAAGAATGCAGTACTTCACTGGGCTGGGCAGGCCGCCAGCATTTCTCATCCCCCCAACCCCTGGTTCAAGCGGCTAAGTCCCTGGGGGCTCCCGCTGCACCCAGCCCTGGCTCACAGGGCAGGTGCTCTCCCCCAGGTGCAGCAGGGAGGACACCAGGCCTCCAGTCATCCTCAGTCCAGCTTGCTTGTTGGAGAAGGTTCCATGCTGGGGAGAGGCAAATCCAGAAGACAGGGGTGGCCCCCTGCCCAACACATGGAGCACTGGACCTGAGCATTTGCCCAGAGAGGGAGGCAGTCCACAAGCCCAGAGAGGTCTGAAGTTTCCTCCGAAGTACTGACTTTATTTGTAATGGGATGTGGAGAAGTTCAAGCCTGAAAGAATGCTCAAACCCAGTGGAGATTTTGGTGGTAAGCATTTAAGAGGGGGTTGGTAGCTCTGTGAGAGCAATGGCCTAAACCACAGGTCAACTAATTCATTAGAAAAAAAACCAGGAAAACAGGTAGCGATGAAGATCTTTCTAGGGATGGGACAAATTTCAAACACCGAGTCTCAAAAACCAGTCCTATCCAAATTTAACTAGATTAAACTATGTAGTGATTTATGCTCCAGGACGCTGTTGAAAATAATAGTGCAATCAGCCATCAATTAGTGCAGCAACAGCTGGGTGTGATACCAGAGGAGGCAGACAGTTTCACAAAAAGATTAAGACAGAGCCTGGGGAAGACGGAGCCACACCTCATCAACAAGGGTAACTTCACAATGAATATCTGTATACTTAACCCTTAAGTGTACCCCACAATTTTAAAATAAATTTTTTTTTAAAGATTTAAGACAGAGACAGTCTAGGCGAGCCCTGCTAAAGTCACTGTTGTCCCAGGGTGACCATGCATGTGCTGAAGCCTGTGCCCTCAGAGAAGAGACATCAGAGGTTTCCCGTTGTTTAGACTTAGTCAGACTATTTTAATCTATTTAATTATTTATTTATTTATTTTGAGTTGGAGTCTCACTCTGTCACCCAGACTGGAGTGCAGTGGCTGCTCCCGGCCACCGCAGCCTTGACCTGCTTGGCTCCCGTGATCCTTCCGCTCAGCATTCCAAGTAGCTGGAACTACAGACGCGCGCTACCACGCCCAGCTAATTTTTTGATTTATTGTAGAGATGAGGTCTCCCCTGCCCAGGTGGGTCTCGAACCTGCGGGCTCAGGCAATCCACTCACCTCAGCCTCCCAAAGGTGCGGGATTACAGGCTGAGCCACTGAGCCCGGCCAGACTATTTTAAATAAACAAACAACAGGAACACTGAACCTCAGAGCGTGGGGAGGGGAGTCACTACCCAGAGTTGCTCAAACACAGTGGAGCAACTACGTAAAATGCTCAGTGTTCAACAACAACAACAAAAAGGAGACATGCAAAGAAAGAGGAAAGCACGACCCATTCCCAGAAGAAAAAAAAAAAAGAAGCAGGCAGCAGAACCTGCCTATGACAAAGCCCAGATGTCAGATTGAACATAGATTTCAAAGTTTCCATTGTAAACATGTTCAAAGAGAAAAGGAAGCCATGCTTCAATAAGTGAAGGAGTGATGATGACAATGTCCCCTCAGATAAAGGACACCAATCAAAAGAAAGAGCCTACAAAAGAGAGCCAAATGGAAATTCTGAAATTGAAAAGCACAATAATGGAGAGGCCCAACCGTAGATTTGAGCTGACAGAATAAAGGATCTTGAAAATAGATCAATAGACATTATGCAATTTGAAGGACATGGGGGAAAAAAGGATGAGGGTAGATGAACAGAACTGAAGAGAAATGTGGGACACCATCAAGGGCGTGGACATACACATAATGGGAGTCCCAGAAGGAGAGTGAGAGAAAGGAGCAGAAAAAACGGGAGAAACAGTGGCTCACAACTCCCTACATTTCAGGAAAAACAGTAAGCTATGTTCCAACTCAACAAACTTCAAGTGGGATAAATGCCAGAGATCCACGCCCAGAAGCATCATAGCAAAAATGCAGAAACCCAGAGACACAGAGAAACGTTTGAAAACAGCAAGGGAAAAATTATTTGCCACATAAAAGAAAACCCCAATAAGATTTCAAGCTGACTTTTCAGAAGAAATGAAAGCCAGGCAGCAGTAGCATGGCATATTCAAAGAAAAAAAAAGTTGTCAACCAAGACTCTCATTTCCAGCAAGACTATTTTTCAAAATTGTGGTGCTCCATAGACAGTCCCAGATAAACAAAAACTGAGGTAATTTGTCATCATTTTAGAAAACATACCAAAGGAAGTTCTTCAGGCTGAAAGCAAGTGACCCTGGGTGGTCACTTGAATCACACACACAGAAACACCAGTAAAGGTGATTATGCAATTATGAAAGACAATAAAAATGCATATTTCTTCTCTTAACTGACTTAAAATGCAATAGCATAGAACAATATGTATATAATTGTATTGGTGGGCCTGTGTAGCATAGAAACATAATATATTAAGCCGGGCTCGGTGGCTCAGCCTGTAATCCCGCGCCTTTGGGAGGCTGAGGTGAGTGGATTGCCTGAGCCCGCGGGTTCGAGACCCGCCTGGGCAGCAAGACCTCATCTCTACAATAAATCAAAAAAATCAGCCGGGCATGGTAGCGCATGCCTGCAATTCCAGCTACTTGGAAAGCAGAGGCAGAAGGATCGCCGGAGCCCAGCAGGTCGAAGCTGTGGTGGCCGGGAGCGGCCACTGCACTCCAGTCTGGATGACAGAGTGAGACTCCAACTCAAAAAAAAATAAAAATAATAATATATTTGACTAACAACACAAAGGAGGTGGATGGGAGTAAGAAAACGACACCAGGTGGCAACTTGAATCCACAGGAGCAAATGGAGAGAACCAGCAATGGTAAATAAGGACAAACTATAAATACCCACTTGCTCTCCTTTTTCTTTAAGCTTCTTTATACATGCAATTATATAAAGTAACAATTTAACAATGTGTTGTTGGATTTGTAGCATATGTAGATGTGTGGTAGGCAGAATTGTGGCCCTCCAGAGACGCCCACATCCGAGTCCCCAGAACCTATGGCTATTTCAGGTTACACATAAAGGGAAGGAAGCTTGTGAGTCAGATGACTTTAAGATAGTGAAGTTATTCTGGATAAGCCAGGTGGGCCCAATGTCAACACAAGGGTTCGTATGGGGGGACAGGACTGCGGAAGAGAGAATGCTGGAGGGAGGGATGGCTGCACGGGGAGGAGTTGGCTGAGGCTGCTGGCATGAAGGACGAAGGCCAGGAGTCCCGAGCCAAGGAATGCCGGTGTCCTCCAGAAACTGGAAAGGGCGAGGGAACAGATCCTCCCCTAGAGTCTCCAGAAGGAACAAAGCTGTGCCAACACCTGGCTTTAAACTCGGTGAGATACATTTCAGATTTCCACAACCGTAAAATAATAAAATTATACTCTTTAAGCTACTAAATGTGTGGTAATTTGTTACAGCAGCAACAGAAAACTGATACACAATGCACAGCAAGAATAGTACAAGGAGAGGTGGAGGAACCGAGCTAAGAGTAAGGTTTCTACACCTCACTGGAATTAAGGTGACATAAACCTGAAGTCTATTCTGAGAAATTAAGATGTGTGTGTGGCAGGACACGGGGAGAGGTCATCACCAGAATGACAGTGTAGAGAACTCCAAAATGTTGTCCCTCCACCAAAATAACCAAGAAGCTGGTAAATCTGTCAGAATCAACTCTTTTGGAACTCCAGAATTTAACCAGAAACTTACAACAACCAGAGAATGCTTAATGAAGAAAGAAGGTGCTGAAGTTCAGTCACAGTGTGCTGTGGTGCTTCAATTTTCCTGCTTATCATTTCTTATTTCCCAGCTCAGCGGTGGCCACAAGGATGGCAGCTCACATCCTGGTGCTAGAGAGAGAAATATGAACCTTAATCCCAAAGAACTGTGGTGTGTTTTGACCTTTCTGGTGGTTTGCCTTTGTTTCAAATGCCTCAGAGCTTCGTTTCCCAGATGGTGTTTGTCAAAAGCATTTACAGGCAAGTGTACCAGCTGCGTCCACCCAGGGCATGGGGCAACAGCTGGGCAAGGTACACGATAAACAGATCTAACAGTTTGGTCAGGAAGCGGCCGGAGGAGGAGATACCTGAGGGAGGAAGGTCTTTAGAAATGTATACTAGGGAATCTAGAAGTGACACACGTCTAGGGTAGGATGCATGCTCAGAATAGACCTAAGAAGACTGAAAGTTTTTGCCTCTGGCAGACCATTAGGCTCCCTGCAAGTAGGAAGTGAAGGCTAAGGCAGAGTTGGAAACAACCTGGCTAAGCATCAAAATGTGTCCCAACACACAGCCAGTCTACAAAGACTGGGAGAGTTTGTTTTTTTTTCTTTAAGAAAATCTCTGTCAAATCCTAGCCATCCACTAAGCTAACAGAACAGAGATTTCAGTGGCCATAGGCAACAAAGAATGCGGACTTTACAAAAATAGTTTTAAAAAGTCACTTAAACAAACAAGCAAAAAGTACACACATCAAGTAGCAACAGACCCTGGGAAGCGAGGGAATTTGATTTCTAGAGTCTCCACATTATGAGAATTAAAATGTCGTTTCCAGCCAAAAAATGTTGAGGTATGAAAAGTAACAAGAAAGTATAGTCCATTCACAAGAAAAAAAAGAAAGAAATTACAAGAAACTGTCCCTGAGGGAGCCCAAACATTAGAGATACTAGACCAAGACTTTAAATCAGCAGTCTTAAATGTGTCCAAATAGCTAAAGGAAACCATGGGCAAAAACTAAAGTAAAACAAGAGAATGCTGCATCACCAAATAGAGAATATCAGTAAAGAAATAGAAATTACAAGAAGGGACAAAAAAGAATTTTGGAGCCGAAAAATATAACTGAAATAAAAAAGTCAATAGATCAGTTCAATAGCAGAATTCAGTGGGCAGAACAAAGAAATCAGCAAACTCCAATTATCAGCAATTCTCCAATCTGAGGAGCAGATGGAGAAAAGAATGAATAAAAATGCACTGAGCCTAGGAGATCTGTGAGACACCATCAAGTACAACAAAATACACTTAATGGGAGTTCCAGAAAGAGAGTAGAGAGAGGGGCAGAAAGAATGTTTGAAAAAATAATGGCCCCAAACGAATCTTTTTTTTCTTTTCTTTTTTTTTTTTTTTTTGAGTTGGAGTCTCACTCTGTCACCCAGACTGGAGTGCAGTGGCCGCTCCCGGCCACGGCAGCCTCAACCTGCTGGGCTCCGGCAATCCTTCCGCCTCAGCCTTCCAAGTAGCTGAAACTACAGGCGTGCGCTACCACACCTGGCTCATTTTTTATTTATTGTAGAGATGAGGTCTCGCCAAGTTGCCCAGGCGGGTCTCGAACCCGCGGGCTCAGGCAATCCACTCACCTCAGCCTCCCAAAGGTGCGGGATTACAGGCTGAGCCACTGAGCCCGGCTGAATCTTTTTGAGTTGGAGTCTCACTCTGTCGCCCAGACTGGAGTGCAGTGGCATGCTCCCAGCCACCGCAGCCTCGACCTGCTGGGCGCAGGCAATCCTTCTGCCTCAGCCTTCCAAGTAGCCAGAATTACCGACAAGTGGATTGCCTGAGCCCACGGGTACAAGACCATGCCTGGCTAATTTTTTATTTATTGTAGAGATGAGGTCTCGCCAAGTTGCCCGGGCAGGTCTTGAACCCACGGGCTCAGGCAATCCACTCGTCTCACCTCCTAAAGTGCTGGGATTACAGGCTGAGCCACCGACCCCAGCCAACAATACACTCTTAAACAACCCTTGGGTCAGAGAAGAAATTACAACATAAGTTAAAATAGATCTTGAGACAAATGAAAAGGAAAACACAACATACCCAAAAATGTATGAGATATGCAAAAGCAGTTCTCAGAGGAATGTTTATAGATGCAAATGCCTACAATAAAAATGATAAGGGTCTCAAATCAATAACCTAAATTTACACCTTAAGGAGCCAGAAGAGGAGCAAATTAAACCCAAAGCTGGCAGAAGAAATAATCAAGATTAGAGTGAAGATAAACAAAATGGAAAAAAAGGAACACTTCCTAGTTCATTCTGTGAGGCCAGCATTACCCTAATACCAAAGCCAGAGAAAGACATCACAAGAAAAGAAAACTATGCACCAAGATCTCTTACAAATACAGTTGCCAAAATCCTCAACGAGGCCGGGCTTGGCGGCTCAGCCTGTCATCCCAGCACTTTGGGAGGCCAAGACCAGTGAATTGCCTGAGCCCGTGCATTCGAGACCTGCCCGGGCAACTTGATGAGACTTTGTTTGCTAAAATAAATTAAAAATTAGCCAGGCATGGTAGCACACACCTGTAGTTCTGGCTACTTGGAAGGTTGAGGCGGAAGGATCTCTGGAGCCCAACAGGTTGACGCTGGAGTGGCCATGAGTGTGTCACTGTACTCCAGCCTGGGTGACAGAGTGAGACTCCAACTCAAAAAAAAAAAAGTCCTCGACTATAATATATTATACTAGCGAACCAAATTCAGCAGTATATGAAAAGGATTATACACAATAATTAAGTGGGATTTATCTCTGGAATGCAAGGGCAGTTCAACGCACAAAAATCAATCAGAAAAACACACCACATTTGTAGAATGGAAGGAAAGACACCACGTGATTATCTCAATTAGTGCAGAAAAAGCATCTGACAAAATCCAGCACCCTTCAGGATTAAAAGATACTCTCAGACCAAGGAACAGAAGGGAACTTCCTCAGTATGATAAGGGCATTTATGGGACGCCCAACACAAACAAAATCCTCAATGACAAACAACCAGAAGCACTTCCTTTTAGATCAGAAATGACATGAAGAAGCCTGTTCTCGCCCCCTAGGACTGAGAGTTCCAGCCAGAGCAATTAGGCAAGGAAAACAAATAAAAGGCAGACAAATTAGAAAGGAAGAAGCAAAACTTCTGGAGGGAAAATGGGGCTTAACGGCTCATGGGTACAGGGTTACTTTCTGGGGTAATGAAAATGTTCTAAAGTTGGTGGTGATGGGTGCACAGGTCTGTGAATACACTAAGAACCTTGGAATTATCCCTTTAAAAGGCTGAACTGTAGCCTACGTAAATTATATCTCAGCAAACCTGTCATATACAAAAAAATACAAGAATGAACTGCTCCTGACCTCTTCCGTCTCAGAGCCCAGGCCCAGGTGCCTGCCATGGGGACTCAGTTGACCGTCCACATGCTTTAACCGGCTACCAGGGCCTCCGGGTCCTGCTTGGTGGCTGCCTAATGCCACGCAGTGCAAGGCCTTGGGAGGTCAGGGAGCTGGCTACGTTGCCTCCAAGGAGGGCAGTGAGTGCTCAGGACAAGCCCTCCACAGTGGCTCCTAACGTCCACTCTGCCTGATGAGTGACCCATGCCACCTCTCACGCCCTCCCATGAGCAGCCTCTGCACAGCCTCCGATGGCAGCACTGCCAGTCCATGGGCCCCTCCCCTCCTGCCCGCTCGCACAGCTTCTGCCAACGGGGCCCCGGCTGGAAGAGTAACAGGGGAGCCCTGAAGGCATCCAGAGGTCCTGCTCATGTGGGGGCACGAGCAAAGACATCGTCAGCCTGTCCCGCCCAGCAAGGGTGATGCCTCAGCCCTGCCTCCTGCTCCCTCATGGGCTCGGCGAGAGCCGGCAGCTGGAGCAGCAGCTCTGCACCGGACGGGCCTGGGTCAAACCCCAGCTCCTCCGCGTTTTAATGGTGCTGCCTCTGAGCCTTCCCTGTCTTGCCTCCACATGGGGTCCTTCCCATCTCCCCAGGCCCTTGTGAGACAGCGCAAGGAAAAAGACATCACGGTACCCGGAATGGCCAGGCAAGGCTCAGATGTATCACCCCGAAAAGCCTCAGGAATCACATTTCTGCCCAATGGGGGTTCTACTTCAGCATATACCCAATACAGAAGTGACTCTCCAGTCAAGAAAAGCAGGGCCCAGCCCCCCTTCAGAGCCTCCCCAATTTCTGATAAATGAACAAGCCGAGGCCTGAGAACATCCAGTCCTCAGACGAGAGCCAGAAATCAGCACCTCCCCCGACACACAGATCCACCCCCCGCTGGAGGCGAGCTGTGGCCTGCCGGGGTATCTCTGCATGCTCTATATCCGGCGACCAGCCTTGGCCTTCCAGGGACAACACCGTGTGCAGTACACCTTGGAAAACAGTCTGGTGGTTCTTCACAAGGTGAAACACGGAGTTACCACATGACCCGGCAATTCTCCTCCCAGAGAATGTGGGCATATGTACCAGAGTACGGAAACATAAGTCCACAAAAAGACTTGGCCATGAACGCTGAGAAGGGCGCGTTGTGCAAAGGCCCTGGGCATCACCGGCCATCGAGGGGAGGCCGTTGCACCAAGGAACCCTTGCCATCCCCAGGCAAATCCCAGGTGAACACACCCCCAGTGGCAGGAGTCAAAAGAGGGGTGCACAGACCAAATTCAGCCCACGGATATCGCATTTGCTAACTTCAGAGATTCCTTGCCGAATTCCATCTTTCTGACTTCCCTTGAAAAACCGAGAGACCTGGCACCACTGACCTGCCCCAATCTCACAGCAACAATCAGCAGCATGGGAGATTTCCTGTTTCATCGATCTCTGGTCTTATTTTGTTTTATCTTTTTTCTTCTGCTTCCTTTGGATCAATTTCGCTTTTTTCTAACTTCTTGCATGGGAAATGTATCTCTTTCACATGTAGACTTTT
This sequence comes from Carlito syrichta, assembly GCF_000164805.1. Lineage (NCBI taxonomy): Eukaryota > Metazoa > Chordata > Mammalia > Primates > Tarsiidae > Carlito > Carlito syrichta. Next base: position 75,024 of record NW_007079824.1, on the reverse strand, counting down.
AATTGCCTAATGTAAATTTCCATGCGAGTTTTGATATTTACTAATTTTATCATTCATTTGTATTTTAAAAGTTCCATTATTATTTCTTCCTTGACCCATGAATTATTTTAATTGTTTTTTCTTAATTTTTAAGTAATGGTTATTTTTACTTTGGGCATTGTCAATCTCTAGCTGAGGGGCATGACGGTCAGGGAGTGAGACCAGCACCGGATTTGATTGATTTGTACAAGTGTTATGTAGGTGCTGGAGAAAAATGAGTAATCTCTACTTGTCAGATACAAAATTCATCCAAGTCAAGCTTGTTATTTGTGTTATTTAGAACTTCCTTGCCTTTGCTGAGTTTTTCTGGTCTATTTAATCCAACACTAATTGGAAAAACTGGCTGGAGGCTCCCCAAAATGATGATAGATTTATCAATTTCTCTATTTCCAACAAAGCTTATGCCACATACATATGTCGAAGTTATTTCATTAAGTGACGACCCCTTTAGACTCGCCATACCATCTTGGGGAAATGAGACTTTTCCCACTCAGCGGTGGCTTCTCTCTCCCTGGCAGCAGCCTGCCTTGAGGTCCACTGAGGCTGAGACGGACAGGACAGCACGAGTGGCCTCTGCTGCCTGCCGAGTCCGTCTCCTGCTTTGCGTCCAGCTTTTTCTTGCCTTTGCACATTAGCTGTGTCTCTGGTAGTCAGAGCTGGAATATGGATTTCAGCTTTGTCTTGCTTATCTAGTGCGATGGCCTCTGTCTTTGGACTGGGGAGTTTAACCTGCTTATTTACGTTCACTCTGAGTATTCATAAACCTGGGATCGTTCCTCCTGTCTTACTCTATCTTTTCACTTTATCTTGGTTTTTCTGTCACTTTGTTCTCCTTCATAACTTTTTATTTTCTGGCTGATTTTTCTATTTTGTTTCGTAGAGACAGGGTCTCGTTATGTTGTCCAGGCTGGGCTCAAGCGATCCTCACCTCGGCCTCCCAAAGCTTTGGGATTACAGGCATGAGCCACTGTTCTCCTTTGTAACTTCTCTTGTGAAAAATGACATCCCTTTTTCTCTAATTTGACCTTTCACAGCTGTGTTGGCTGCCTTGACTGGAGCGCCGGGGATACACATATCCCTTCACCAACCAGTGAGTTCAGTCTCTGAGGGTGGACACACCACATTCACACCAGCACGAAATCTGGACGTAGGCTCCAGCCAGTTCCCTGCAGGGTTTCCCTTTTCTCTTTGGGGTGTGGCTGGGCATGAGGTCGGTGCTGCCATGGCCCACGCCGGTCCCACGTTCCCCAGCTCAGAGCCCCTCCAGAGGCGGCCAGAGCTCTCTCACACGCCATCCTGAGCGGGGGCATGACTGCCACTTCAGTGCCAGCTCTGAGCTCATTTCAGGGCTGGGAGGCCAGCCTTCAGGCAGAGGCACGTGCTGGGTTTCTTTCATCACTGTCCCTACTGCTCTCTCCTGTCTCACACCCGAGCTGCTACCTATCCAGGAAGGCACATGAGAGGAAACCCTTGTTCCAGAGAGACCTAGGAACCCGGCCGACGTGGCTCGGCCCATCTTGACTCTGTGATGGGAGCAGACGTTGCATGGGCCTTTTGTACCCAGGACCTGGCCCTGCGGGGATGTTTCTCTGCCTCTGAGCATGATCCTGCAGACTTCCAGCAGGAATGTGGCTATTGCCCGTGTCGCTATTTGATGCTCATGTCACTGGGCACCGACCACTCCTACGCAGAGCGTCCCGGGACCCTCCACGGAGGGCTGGGGACTGGCCTAGACATCGCGTGCGACAGAGCCTGGGGGCGGGGGATGGGGAATGGCTGCAAAGGGGTACGGGGTTCCCACTGAAGGCGACGAAAATTTTCTGGAACTAGACAGTGATGGAAGAAGCACAGCACACGGGATTTACTAAAAATCACTGGGCTATACATCTTTGAATGGCTAAAATGGTGACTCATGAATTATTGTCAATATATTTTTTTAAAAGCCAGAACGCAAATGCTTGCAGGAGTCAGAGGAGACACACACGAGTGAAGCCAGTGAGTGTGTGCAGATGAAGCCTGTAGATTTATGTTCTGAGCCTCTGGTCACAGACACTCTCCTCTCTCCCTGGCCTCAAAGCCCACAGCCCCCTCTGCGTGCCTCTCTTATATCGACGGTTGACAGCATCAAGGATGCAGACAGATATATTTTGGCTAAAGGAAAGACACCAGGACACAACGAAGAAGGGTCGCCGAGCCCCAGACTGCAGACTAGAGGTCAGTGGGACGGAGGGGCTGTGGCGATGGAGTGCACACCCCCCACCCGGGGAGTTGGCCCTCAGCACCCCACCCGCGGGGGGCACGCAGGACAGCAGCGCAGGCAGGGTGCTGCCAGGGTCTCCGTTTCTCATAGAAAGCCAGAAGCCCATCTGTGTACATCAGTCCCCTCAAATATTAGCTCAATTTGTTCGTTGAGGGTTTAGACACTATGAGGAAAACAAAGCATGTCACAGTGTCTGCCAAAGCCTGTGGCTGGCAGCTGGCAGGGTCCAGCCTGTGGCTCTGGAAGGTTCCTGGGGCACAGGTAGGCTGGGGAAGAGCTTCTACACACCCCTCTCAGGACTCTGGGATGCCTGCCTGGGCGGCGTCATGGCCCTCCCCCACAGTGCCATGTACAGTGCTTGTTGCCCACACCTGCCCTACAGAGGCAAGGGAGTCAAGTCTAGTCCAAGACTGCCCGCCTGAGCCCAGAAACACCTACCGAACAAACATGGTTTAGCAGCAACGCATGGGAGCAGCTGGAGGCCCACACCCCGGGGTCTCTATGGAAGTCTGTCTCCTCCACATCAAAAGGGCTCCGCAGCATCAGAAGGCAAAAGGGCAGATAAATGCCCGTGGGCTGTGCCTCCCGCAAGTGGCAGTGGAAGATGGACCGGGATGGGGGACTGCAGCGACCCTCTCCTCGTGGCTGTGGGTGGACACGGGCTTTCCCTCTGGGCCTGACAACACTTCATTACTTACGACAAACCAAGCCCTACACAGAGTGATCTACAGGTATGATAGGACCTAACCCTCCCTCCAGCCTACCAGGGGAAGTCCATTATTGAGGAGGTGGAGGGAGAAGCCAGGAGTTAAACCAAGTAGCAGATCTCAATGTCTGTATTTTGAGCCAGCACGCCTGGCCTGCCCCGGAGCTGGGTGCAGCCACGTGACCTGTGAGGCCTGGCTGGTGTGTCCCCAGCTCTGATGGGCTTCCTGGCACTCACCCTAATTCGGACACCAGCTACCCACACCTCGGGCCTCTCCGGCATGTTAGCAGCACCTGTCGTGGATCTTCCTCTTGTCCACCTTGTCCTGCGACCAGACTCCTCAGGGAAAGAGACCAAACCGTGCACACTCAGAGCCCAGTGCAGGGCTGGCCCAGGTGTGCTCACAAACACTGGCTGGACGAAAGGGTGCATGAATTTTTAGATGGGTGGATGGTGACGGATGGATGAGGGATGGGTGGGTGCTGAAAGGATAGGTGATGAGAGGATGACAGATGGATAAATGGAGAGACACATGATGCATGAATAGGTTATGAATGGATGGAGGATAGATGGGTGGATGGATGATGGATGGAGGGATGGTGGATGGAGGATGGAGGATGGAGGGATGAATGGTGGACGGATGGGTGGATGGGCAGGTGCGTGGATGGGCGGATGCGTGGATGGCATGGGTGAGTGAATGCATGGATGGACAGGTGATGGATGGGCGATGGGTGGATGCAGAGAGAGGTGAATGCATCCATCCATCATCATCCACCATTCGCCCATCATCCACCCAGTGGGCGAAGGGCGGGTGATGGGTGATGGACGGATGACGGGTGGACGGACGGCTAACGGGCGGATGATGGCTGGAAGGATGGATGACGGCTGGGTGACCGATGGACGGATGCAAGCATGGGTGAATGCACGGCTGGATGGACAGACAGTGGACGGAGGTTGATGGGATGATGGATGGATGGATGGATGGTTAGATGTACTAATGGATAATGGATGGATGGGCGGATGCCTGGATGGACAGATGACGGATGGGTGACACATGGATGGATGGATGCGTAGACGAGTGAAGGCACGGATGGATGACAGATGAGGGATGGATGGTAAATGGGCGAATGGTTGAGGGGGGGATAACGGACGGATGGATGATGGACGAATGACTGATGAGTGGACGGTGGACGGATGACAAGCGGGTGACAGACAGATGATGGGTGGATGCATAGATTGGTGAAGGCATGGATGGTTGAAGGATGGATGAGCGGATGATGGACGGATGACGATGGACTCTGATACAGAAAAGTGAACCCTTCACATCCATCCATGGCAACTGAACCAGGCAACAAAGCCAGGGATAGTGCGGTGGCAGAGCCATTTGTCCCTGTGGTCCCTTTTAGGCATTTGAGGGGCAGAACCGGTCAGGCTTGACCACATATCAGCTCTGGAGAGCAGGGTGTGGAGAGGGGTTGGGGTTGTGACTGCCAGGGTGGCCTCTGTGCCTGTGAGCAGGCTGCGCTTCCATCAGCCTCACCCCATCTTCCCTGTGCCTTCCCACCAGCCAGCTTTGGGGTGCCCCTACCTCCTGTCCCCTCTCCTGAGTGCCAGCCAGAGCTTGGCTCAGAAGCAGGTCTGCGAAGCGCTGAGGTAAGGCCATCTCCCAAGACCAGGGGACCGGGGCCCGCCTCATCTCTTTCCAAAGGACCCCGATGGGAAAGCCACCATAATCCCCTCCACCCAGAGCCAGGTCCCAGTCACTGCTGTGGCCACACGTGACTCAAACCCTGACAGCACAGAGGCCAGCTCTCCCTCTCCTGGTGTCTGATCCCCGGGGAGCAGGGACTCTGCACAGCAGTCAGGGGCCAGACCACCACGGCAAGCACGAAACGGTCCCCTCCATTGTGATCCACTGAGCCCCTTTGTGCAGATGCCACTGGGCCTGGGAGCAGGCTGCTCCCCTCTGGCCACTCTGGTGGGTCTGGGTCTGCTGATGCCCCCACGTGAGCATGGGTGGCCGCCCACCTGCTCCAGCCCCACCACCCCAGCCCCTCAGCAGCTCGGCCTTGGCCTGCCATGGAGGTCTCTGAAGCCTTCTCCCTGCAGGGAGACAAGGGGGTCTCACTCTGCTCTCAGAGTAGTTAGCTCATACTCGGCCCCTGGCACAGTGAGCCCAGGTCCCATGTTGTCCAATCTGCGATCTGCCTCCTGGGCCACTGGTGCCCAGTGAGAAATGGCCCTGGACTCTCCTATAAGGCCCACAGTGTCAAAGTTGCCTGGGAAATCTGACTTGAGGCTTCGGTTGGGAACCTAGGCTCTCCAGAGGCGGCCAGACCCGGGGCTCCCAGCACCCAGCCCAGGGAGGTGCGGTTCATTCTGGCATCTCCTGCAAAGACAAAGACATACTTTGTGCACAAGCATGTGCACATGTGTGTGTGCATGCCTTGCATGTGCATGTATATGTGTGCGTGTATGTATGTGTGCACTGTACATGCACTTGTGTGGGTGCATTGCATGTGTGTACTGCATGCATGCCTGTGAGTGCATGTGCACATGTGAGAGACAGAGAGAGAAAGGGAGCAGAGAGAGCGTGTGCACATATAACTACTGGTCAGAGCTCACCTCTGTCCATTGCCAGCCAGGACAGGTAGGCCCAGAAGGAGTCAGTGGGCCAGACACGAATGGGGGAGTGGGGTTGTGTCCATGCCCCCCACCAGAGGAGGCCCGGAGAACCCATTAAACACTGCCTGCAGGAACATGCCTGGAGTGGCCAGGCCTTCTGATCTTTCTGAAGAAACTGAAAATTGAGAACTTAATGGGAAACTTCCTGATCTTTAAGTGCACAGCCAAAGCTTTTAAAGACATCGTGTGAGTCACATAAAAATCGCCAGGTGGTGAGGGGACACGGCTCCTGGGTGGCAAGTGAGGGCTGGTTTTAGTCCCACACCCCAGGTTTTCCACACAAGGACAGGAAGGTCAGGGACCCATGGGCCCTGCTGCCCAGTCCAGCCCTGGAGCTGCCACGGCCCATGGAAGCACTGGGGACACCTAGGAAGGCAGCCTTGGTCCCCAGGAATCCCCTCCCCAAGGGCCAGGACTGCGAGTGTCTGAGGTGGCTGAAGGTGGCTCCCCAAGGGCTCCTCGGTCGTGGTGGGCGAGGTCTCCACGCCCCTGCCCCGTCCGAGGCCCCAGGACAGATCCAAGCCCAGTTTTGACCTAGCGGCGATGGAGGCCACCGAGTGAGCAGCTCCGGGCCCTTGTCCAGAGCAGAGGAGCAAGGGTGGGATCTTCCTGGCACTGCAGTCGGCCATGTGCTCCCTAGGCTGCCATAGCCTGGAGTGCGTCCAGGCAATCATACGAGTTTGGGAGCCCTGGCAGCTCTGACCCCGGGCTTGGGCACCAGACGCAGCCCTCATGGAACTGGCCAGCACGGCCAACGGGCAGGGCTGCCTTGGGGTCAGGGTTGATCTGGGCCCAGCAGCCACCCTCGCCCCAGTGACCATCCCGTCCCAGCTGTGTCTGCCTGGACGGAGCCCCACACCCTCCCCACCCCACCCCCGGCTAACGCGCTGCAGATGGGCCTCTCCAGCCTCCAAGGAAAACAGGAGACCGCAGAACTCTCCCCACAGAAATGGAGCCACTGGAAAGGTCCCTCCCGACATTCCCGAAAGGAAAATAAAAATTCCTCTGAAGTGCATTTTGACTCCAAGGCAGCCCTGGCCGCATCCAGGAGGCTTGGTCCCTGGCTGCGGCTGAGCGCCCTGGGCCCGGGTGAAGGTCCCAGCACCAAGGCCACCGCAGGGCCCCTGCACTCACCACCACCCAGGGCTGCTTGGCCCACACACGGCCTTCAAACATTCCAAAGTAGCTGCCAAGAGTTTGAGATGAAGAGATTTTCTATATAATCGTGATTTCCGGCTTCTCTTGAAAAATCAGAGGCCTGTCTGCCACCAGCCGACCCCGTGTCTCTTGCACCCCACACCCAGCACGTTCACCTATGCTACCCACCGTCCTCACCACCCGGTCTAGAGCTCTGCTGGTCCCCAGGCAGGCTGAAGGGACTCCAGCTCCCATCTCTGGGGCGCTGACCTGCCCAGGGATGGTGTCACGCAGCTCTGTCCCTCAGAGCCCATGTGCCAGGAGCAGCCCCCACTGCAGCCTGTGACTGTCCACAGCCAGGGGCTCCAGGTTGGGTGGACAGAGCTGCAAGGCCGTCACTCCCATGGTTCCTACCTGAGCCTCTTCGAGCCCCCAACCCAAGCAATGGGTACTGAACTTCTGGTCAACTCAACCCCTGAGCCCACTCCCCACAGCCCCCTGGGGCTCATTTGGGATGACGCTCGCCCTCCTCCCTGCTGGACACGCCTGGCCAGGCTGGCAGGGTCAGCTCAGCTCGGTGCTCTCCTGACTCCTGCAGGCCTGGCCATCCTAGCCCTGGCCCACCCCCTGCCACGCGAACCGGCAAAAGGCTGAGACTACAGGGGTTGAACACACGGAGTCCCTGCAGCCGGCCAGGGAGGGCTTGCAGCCCAAGGCAGCACTTCTGCCAGCTAGGAGTCCATGGAAGGACTCAAATGTATGTCCAGGGAGACACGGACAGAAGCCCAGAAGAAAGTCCAGACCTACAGGGGTCCAACCAGGCCCGATCCCAGCACCCCTGAGTGGGTCTGTGGGCCTGGCAGGGGAGCCTGGCAGGATTGAGATCAGGCTTCTCCCAGCCTCAGGTGCCTTTGGACAGCTCTGGCCAGCGGGCAGCGACCCCTCTGACCAACGTGGGGCCTGATAATGGGACCCACCACCCCGCAGCTCTAGTGCCCGTGCGGCCCATCCGGCCACTCCTGTCCACCCACGGACACCCTGATCCAGGCCAGGGCCTCTCCGACGTCAGGCAGCACCCCCTGCTGGCTCCCCACTCGCCTCCTCCACGGAAACCACACATGCCACATGCAGAGGGCACAGATGGGCTTGCGAGAGCCACTGCGATCTGCCTGCCTGTAGGCCCCCCGGCAAGGCCCCTTGTGTATGCGGCCCGGCCCCCTCCCCTCCTGGTGAGCCACAGTCCACGCCAGTCCTCAGCCCCAAATCCTGCTACTGCAAGGTCACTTTGGGGCACTTCCTGCCGTTTTTAATTGTACATATATCTGTGGACTGGCCAGATCACTACAAGTCGTGTGGGGCTGGGGCTGTGTCTGCCCCATGCCCCGGGTCCCTGTGCCGGGCCCTGCTACAGGTGCCTAGAGGCACCTTCCGAGGATGCAAGAGCACGCGGGAGGCTATGACGCCATGGGGCACTGTGTGTTCAAAGATCACAGAGCAGAAGCGGTAGCCACAGCATGAGGGAGCAGCGCCCATGCCAACTGCACCCCAGGGTGCAGGCCGAGATCATGGCACAGCTTCCTCGAGTCCCATAGCCCGTGGCCGTCACAGGGGGCACATTTCCAAAGGCCAGGCCCTGGTCCGCATCACCAGAGCCACCCTGCTGGCACTGGCAGGCTTGCACTAGCCATCTCCAAATACAGGATAAATCCCACAGAACACTTGTACTCGGGCCAGGAAGGAGAGGCCAGCGTCCACCAGCACCCTGATTCTGGCCACTGTGCACCCGGCATCCTCACCCTCAGAGCCTGGGCCTGAGCCCAAGGGAGAAAGCAGAGTCACAGGAGGCAGCAGGATGAGCGGAACAGGCCATGGTATTTCAGGGCAGGGTGCCGGAAGGAGACACAGGGTCCCTGTTCAAAACGTGACTAAGAATCCCAAGGCGGTGCTGGCACCGCATTTAAGTGCGTGTGGGCCCTGCCTTACAGGCCACAAGGAAGGAAGCAAGGAAACAGGACCCAAGAAGGCCACGGGACATTCTGGGGGTCATGGGACCAGCAGTGACCCACCACCACAGACTTAGGAGCCATGAGTGTCTGGGCTGGTGTCCTTTCGTGGCTGCAGCGTCTGTGGACATCCGTGGGGGGCGCTTGGAGTCGGCAGGCAGCAGCTGTTACTGGGGAGGGAAGCCTGTGCCACTGCCCGGCGGCCGCCCTCATGCCTTCTTTTCACGGAATTTGAGCACCAATCGTGTGCCAGCCCCCCCACGTAGTGCTGGGAGTTCCTCTGTGAGTGCAGGGCTCTCCCCAAAGCCCGCGTGCTAAGAGGCCAGGAGACACGTCCTCACTCGCCCTCACTGGCCTCCACTTCTTCATCTGTTGAGCAGAGCTTCCCCCCAAGGAGGGTCCCAGGTGTCCCAAGGATGGACGGCCTTCAGGTGGGGTCAAGACGGCCGGGTCTTGCCAGTCCAGACTCTGAGGCGGGACAGGAGTTGGCGCCCCGGGCTCAAGGGTGGCTCCTCCCCACTCCACCCAGGCCTCAGGCAGCCTGGCTTCAGCCATGGCCCAATAGCTTTCTAGCCGTGCAGCCGTCGGGGCCTGTTTCCTCATCTGTGAAGTGGGTGAAATAACCCCAGCCAACCCCGTGGGATCACGGGAAGAGACGTCTGCAGCACTCGTGGATGGGGTCATGGTCAGGGCTCAGTGGACACTGCGGGGCCTCCTCTCCCCAGGACCTGCCTCACTGCATGGCCAGCAGGACTTCCAGGCCCGGGCTTTCTCACTCGCAGACTCGGCCGCAGGGAAGCGGGCTTCTGTGCAACAAATGAGCACAAAACCGGAAAGGAAAGAGGAACTGCATCCAGGAGAGAGATGGGCTTATCCCAAAGCACAAGACCCAAGGAGACGTACGAGCAAGAGGCTCCAACAGGAAGAGGAGACACGGGAAGGTCACGTGCAATCAAGAAGCACGTGTCCACGCAAAACGCTGGTGGGGACCTGGTGCTCCTGGACCTGCGGGGGAGCTGGTCTGCCCCGCCCATCTGCCAAGTACTAGGATTTCATCTGTCCAGTCACTCTGCACACTCTCTTCGATGGCTACTCAGGGCCAGGGCTTCGGGGCACCTTTGGGTCAGCAACAGGCGCCTGCTTGCAGGAGCAGACCCACACCAGCCGCCAGGACGTCCCAGCCCCAGGTGCGGAGAGAGTCTGCAGCGGGGCAGGGGCATCTTGACCATCTCAGGCAGCCACGTGTGGGACGCAGCTGGGTGCTGCCTGCAGCCCGGCGGGGTGGACAGGAGGGCCACACCTGTGGGGGCCCGAGATGTGGCCACACACTCACCCTGCGCTCTCACAGGCATGTGGCCACAAGAGCCAGTGGTCTGGCAGGACGGGGCCCTCCCTGGGTTCCTGACAGGTGTGTGCATGCGTGTGTGAATGTGTGTGTGTGAGTGTGCAAGAGAGTGAGTGTCTATGTGCATGAGTCTCTGTATGTGTGTGTCAGTGTGTATGAATGGGTGTATAAGGTCATGTGAGTGTATGGGTGTATGAATGTGTATGTGTGCGCATGCGAGTTTGTATGTGAATATCCATGTGTGTGCAAAAGTGTATGTGTATCTACATGTATGTGTGTGTGTGTGCACGTTTGAGTTTGTGTGCAAGAGTGTGTGCCCATGTGTATAAATATTTGTGTGTGTGTGTGTGAATGAGCATTTGTGTGTCGTGCGTGTGCATACATGTGAGCGCATCTGTGTCATGTGAGTGTGAGTGTACATGAATGAGTCATGTGAGTGTGTGTGCATGTGTCTGTGTGTGAGTGCCTGCATGTGTGATGTGTGCCCATGTTAGTGTGCATGTAAGTGTGACAGTCATGTGAGTGTGTGAGTGTCCATGTGAGTGTGGTGCATGCATATGTGAGGGTGTGCATGTCTGTGTGAGGGCATGTGTGTGTGAATGTGTGCCCACAAGAGAGGACGAGACAGAAAGACAGAAAATGACGCCAGCGTGGGCAGGAGAAGCAGACACCAACACTCCACCTAATTCGCGGCCTTTCCGGCTCAGAGCCTGCAGGGCCAAGTGCACGGTGCTGGTTGGGATTAATTTCAAAGAGAAATGGGTCAAGGAAAATTGGGATTGTCACAGGAAACATGCAGGCTTGTGGCTGGCTGCAGTGCTGACGACCCGTGGAGAATCAGGTGGGCCTGCAGGCAAGGCTTCGTCGGCATAGACAAGGTCTTCAGACTAGGGCCAGACGCGGTTTCTGTCCTGTCCTCCCTGTCCCCTCAGACGCCCTTCTAGCCCCTCCATCATGGCTATGCCATCGGCCCTTGCACTGGGCCTGACTCCTCTCGCCTGCCTCCTGAGAGGCTTCTGTCTGGGAACCCACCACAGGACGCTATCCCTCTGTCCCCCCATGCTGACACCCACGCCTCCAGTACAGCTGTCCGTGGGGCACAAGGGGCATGGAGGGAGCCTCACTTCACCCCAGCAGGCCCAGCTTCTACCATCCTGGCTGTGGGCTCCACACCCCAGGCACAAACGGCACAGACATGCCAAGTTGTCCCAGAGACGTCACCTCTCTCCCAGAATCCTGAGTCTGCTGAGGGGGTGTGCCAGCCTACAGCCTCTAATTAGACGCCGGGCGTGCCCACAGCAGATCGTGGCATCATTTTTGGGCCACGTGTGAGCCGTCTGCCAGCCGGGGGGCAGGACTGCACCTCCGGAAAGTTCTTTGGGGACATCCACAACACAGACGCAAGGGAAGGAGGGACAACACCGACGCGTGTGTCCAGGGAAGACAGTGAGGCTGAGACCTCGGGGCCTGGGGCCAGGGGCCCTGGAGACACAGGCTGTGTCACAGCAGTGCGGGGCAGGTGCTGTGCTGCGGGGGAGGGGCATGCCTGTGGACGTCCAGCAACCCTTGCAGCCTTGTGCCCAGCTGAGAGGAGAACACGGAGGCACCGAGGAGCGACCTGGAGCCGCCAGACGAGGCTGAGCCAGGCGCACTCAACCCCTGCAGCACATTGCCCGAGCCCCTCCACACCCCACCCCATGCTGGGAGTAGCCCTGAGCAGTTCCTCTGAGAACCCCTGACTTGTCTTCGAGAGCTGTCCCTGCACCTGAGTTGGGGCCACAGCCCAGCCAGGGCCGAGGCCACCATCCTCCCCGCAGCTGCACCCAAGACCCAGGCCATCCCAGCCACGGGAACCTGGGTGCTCCACCCCGAACCAGAGAGGTACAGACGACAGAGGAGAGGGGACGCAGGGGAAGGGCCAGCTACATTTACCTAGGAGGCGCCTGAGGGTGGGAGGCGCCCACGGGCAGGGCTCCCCGGCTGCAGATCCCCGCCCAAAAGTCGCCAGGCCAGGGGTGAGAACGGGGCCCTCGGGAGTGCTTTGCTGCCTGGTCCCAGGTCCCAGCCCCCAGAACATATGGCCGGGCTTTCCAGCGCCACCCCCCGCCCACCCTGGCCACGTTGCCACACTGGCATCTCCCCGTGTCCCGGGGGCCTGGCCCGCCCGAGGACAGGCGCGCCGTGGCCTCTGCCAAGTCTGCACTCAGCTCTGAGGCACGCCACCTGGGCCACCTGGGTTTCTCAGTCCCACACCTGCCAGTCTCCCCGATCCCGGCTGCAGGGCAACCCCAAGGGGAGACAGAGGCCAGGATCGAGCCCAGGGTGCTGGGCTTGGGGAGCTGCTGGCGGGTCTGAGGCAGGCATAAGCCCAGGTCGCCATGCGAGGCTGGTCCCAGGTCTGGGGAGCGGTTCGGGAAGTGTCTGGGCTGGAGACAGAGCCAGGTCCTGGCACAGGGAAGCGAACCAGGCCCGGGGCCAGGCTGCCCATCCTGCCTCCACCGTCCCCCGGGACCTGCCGGCTGAACCATGACCCCCAGGATGTCCACATCCGAATTCCCAGAACTCGTGCGCCCTCCTTTAGATGGCAAAGGTGTCGTGCATGTGACTAACCCGGGGTCGTCAGATGGGAAGGTCATCCTGGGTCGACCCAGCGGGCCCCAGATGTCCTCACAAGTGTCCTCACAAGAGAGAGAAGGAGAGAGCGCTGGCTACTGGAAGGGGGTGTGACCAGGAGGTGGAGATGGGAGGGACGCGGCCACAAGCCAGGACCATCAACCACTCCAGGAGCTGGGAGAGGCCAGGAAGGTCCCCCGCCCGAGGGAGCCAGCCCTGCCAACACCTTGACATTAGCCCCTAAAGCGCATTTAGGATTTCCGAGCTCCAGGACTGAGAGAGAATGAGGTGTGCTGTTCCATGCCTCCCGAGACAAGGTGACTTGCTGCAGCGGCCACAAGAAGCCAAGACTTCAGTAGCTGCTGGGAAGAAAGGCTCCCTGACCCAGCGACTGGCGAATTTGCCTCCAAACTCCTCTTGCCCCAACCTGGGCCTCCCACCCCGCCAGCCTCCCCCTTGGTGGGCATCTCAGGTCCAACATGTCCCCAGGGCCTGGAGACCTGCCTGCCACTAAGCGGAGTCTCACCTACTTCCCTGTCCTGTAGCCTGTCAGAACAGGGCTCCACCTTCCCTCTCCCACACCATGGCTCCGGCCTCCCCAGGGGCCTCCCTGCCCCCAGCTTCCCACACGCTGCAACCAGAACCGTCGGGTCCCTCCCCAGACCTTCTGGTCATTGCCCGCTGCCTGCAGGACACCATCCAGGCCTCGGGTCATCCGAGGCTGCAGCCCCCACAGAGTCCCGAAATCAGCTCTCCCTCAAGCCCCCAGCCCTCCAGGCCCACCAAGAACTCTTATGCCTGGGGTGCCCCCTTCCCCTGGGCATCCCCCCCTCACCTGGAGAACTCTCGCCCAGCTCTAAGCAAAGGAATGGAGACTGTGGGTCAGGAGAGGGTCTCTCCTGGCCTGGCGGGCTACCAAGGGAGGCTCTGAGATTGGCCACATTCAGTCACGGGGAGGAGCAACCCTCTTGGCCTGGCCCTGTCCTCTCTCCAGAGATCTTCCCTTGGCAGCAGCACAGCCATGAGGCTCCCACGGTGGTTGCCTCCTCTGCCCACCAGGGAGGACACTGCAGCTGACAGTAGTGGGCAGAAGCTTGGCACCTGCGGCCCCTGAGACGGAGGCAGCCAAGGTCGCTGGCACAGAGCTATCCAGCACCTCTCCCTGCAGCCCAGTGGGGCACCCGGTGGTATTCCCGGGAACCACCTGCCCCTCCTCCCTCCCAGCACTGAGCCCAGGGGCCCAGGAGAGAGATCCAGAGGGTGGGGGGGGCAGAAGGCACTTTCTCCTCTCTGCATGGCCACATGCATGCGTGGTCAGTGGGGGCTGTGCGTGGCTCTGTCCAGATGGTGTTTTTCAGAAATCTGAAGCCACATTTTAAATCAGGAGGGTTCACATAAAAATTCTGACCTCTGGGTTCTCTTGGCAGTGAGATGATCAGCTGCCCCAGGCCCATACTGCCACCGGGTCAAGGTCAAGGCGGCGAGAAGGTACTGTCCCCTCACACAGGGCCTCCGGTCCGCCTGTGTCTGCAGTAAGGCCAGGGCTGGATGCTGTGAGCTGCCACATTCCCACCACCGTCCTCTTTCCAGAGAGACGAAATTCTCTGTCATCTGCATTTACACCTTCACAGAAGCCCAGGCTCAGCCCCTTGAGGCTGTGACCAGCCAGGCCCTGGGGCTGGTGTTCCTGTGAATGTGGTCTCTCCGGGCCCCACGGTGCTGGAACTGCCTGGCCGAGACTGGCACTCAGACACGCGTCGTTGGAGCCCCCGCACCGCCTTCCAGAGGGTGCAATGGAGGGGGCAGAGGAGCCAGGGCCTGCCGAGGCTATGTCTGTGCACCATCCCCAGGAAGGAGCGAGTGGGGCCTGCCATGGTCTCCACGTGGCCTGCCCCAGCACCCCATGGGAGTGCGCCCCGCCCACTGCCCGGCCAGCCGGGCACAGGAGGCCACTCCCCTCCTGGGGCTGGCTGGAGGTGGCCCCAAAGTGCCTTGTCCTGATCCTTGGAACCTGTGGCTGGCACCTTACGTGGCAAGAAGGGATTTTGAGACATGCTTCGACGGAGGCTCTTGAAACGGGAGACGGTCCTGGGTCATCCAGTGAGTCCCGGAAACAGCCACAGGCGTCCCTGCGGGGGTCGCGAGGAGGCTGACACACAGAGGAGAGGAGGGGCCATGAGGCCAGAAGCCAAGGCAGGCTGACAGCCACAGAAGCGGGAGAGGCCGGGCAGGGTCCTCGCCAAAGCCTCTGGAAGAAGTGGCGTCCGAGACACCTTGACTCTGGCGCAGAGAGGCGACTCTGGTGTCTGGCCCCGCGCTGGCGGAGGCCCGTCTCTGTCGTCTCAAGCCCCTCAGTCGGCGGTGGCACGTCACAAAAGCCTGAGGCTTGGAGGGGCCATGGGCCGGACCAGCAGCTGCAAGCGCAGAGCAGGGCTCCTGGCCCAGGCAGTGCTCCTGGTCCGGCACCTGCCAGCCCTGGTTCTCCATTCAACAGCCCCAGATAGGGCGAAACATGTGCGCGTGTGCACGCGCATGTACACACACATGTGCATACACACACATGCATACATTCATATATGCATCTGCACACATGCACACCCACATGCATGCATACATGCTATAGTGACCCCCACTCTCACAAAGAGTCCCTGGACGGAGGATGGCCTTGGGGTCAGCAGAGACCAGGGATTCAGGGTGCCTGTAACCCCTGAGAAAGGTCCGCCCCTTGGATGCTGGGAGACGCCACACTTCTCCACAGAAGGCCTTAGGGCTTTGCCTGCCATCTTGGCCTGGCCCCCAGTCACCCTAACAGAGACGCTTCCGCAGAGCCCAGCACAGCCAGAGCCGAGAGAAAATGCGCCTCCCACCCCCCATCCCAACACCCTTCTCCAGGGCAGAGAGCGACACCGTCATGCCCGAGCCACCCAGTACACACATGCCCCATCCAACTTGAACCTGCATAATGTGTGAAAGCCATTGTTTTTCCATCCGCGTCCCTGGGTCCTCAAGTTAGCCACCGGTCTTGAATGACAGAGATTATCCAAGAAAGCGATTCACAGAGGCTTTGTGAGCCCCCAAGGTCACCCTCGGCAGACTGCCGGCTTCTCAGGAAAAACAGGCCAACATCTCAACCCCCTTGAGGAGAAGCCTGCGGCCCAGGTGCCAGTCAGGCACCCCTGACCCCATGGGGAGACCCTGCCACCCCAGACGGAGGCCCACCCCCCTGACTGGGAGGCCCAGGCCAGGTGTGCTCCCACCCTAGGGGTCCATCCTACCCACCCTAAGGGTTCATCCTACCCACCCACCGATAGCTAACTTCCAGAATTTCTTCGGGGGAGGCAGGAGGAAACTGCCACTCAGCCCCTCCTGCCTGCTTCAGCCAGAGTCACACTGACATTTCAGGGTTCCTGTGCAAAGTCACCGGAAGGAAAGGTCCCCATGCCCACTCAAGCACACGCACAGCCCCTCACACCAGGTCCTGGGCTCTGTCCCAGGACACAGCCTCCACGCACCTCCCAGCTGCCACTGCAGTCTCTGGCAAGGCCAGGCTGCTGGAAAGCTGGATGTCTGAGGTCACTGCGGGCCACAGCCCAGCCCGGCACTCACTGTGTCTGGACTCCCTCCAGCCAGCGCCGACCTCAGCCCAGGGCCACGTGGGGCAAGAAAGCCCGGAGTGAGCTCTCTCCCCATGCGGGCCACGCTGACACCAGACAGGAAAGCCAGGCAGAGGGGGCTTGGCCCAGCTCCAAGGCCTAGGATCTGAACCTCCGGCCCAGTGCCTGGGCCCACGCCACCACCTGGGCTCCCTGCTGGAAACCCTGGGTATGCAGCCTGGGCCAGGACCTGGAGCTCAGCTTGGCCAGACTCCCGCCCCCGCAGCCCTTCCCAGCCCCCAACCCACCTTCCAGCCTGGCCTTACCCCTGACCCGGCCGTCGGCCTCACCCAGTGTCTCTGCGGCCAACAGTCTCTGGGCTTGCTCTGAGCTTGAAATTCCTTTCCTGTGTTCTGAGCTCCAAGCTCTCACTTCAGATATGTGGGTTGGGGTTGGGGGGAGGTGGAGGGAGGGTACAACAGAAGACGCCAGAACACCAGCAGAAGCCCAGAAAATACGGCCAGGCCTCCAGGCCACGGGGGAAGGGCCCATGTTCAGGAAGACAAGCGGCATATGGAATTAGCAACATGAGACCTGGCCAAGGGCACCCAGCCAGCCCCTCGGTGCAGGCTTACCTCGCCCGCCCAAGCACAGCCCCCCGAGCCACCCTGATCTTCCAGGAGAGGCCGGTGCAGAAGGCCCAAGCCCAGAGTACGTGCAGCCCTGGCCGGAGTTCTCTGAGAGACGGGCGCTTTGAACCCTTCTGGGAGACAGAAAGCAGAGCCCAGAGCCCAAACTTGCCCAGGGCAGCCACTAACCAGGAGCAGGCGGGGCCCAGCCCTGGCTCTTGAAACCTCCCTGCCTCGAGTCCTCTCCTGGCCTCCTGGGCTCTCCCCATTCCTCCCTGCACGAAAGCCCAAGGGTGGAAACAGGCGGGAGGGACTGAGGCCGAGTGGTGCTGGTGGCCCTGATGGCCCGGCCTCAGAAGGCCCGGTGGCGGGCAATTCCGTACCAGGGAGGAAGGGGCCGCAGTCTGCACTGATTGTCTCCAGAGAACACGGGTGTCCTGAGGGACAATCCTTTGCAAAGGTGTCTGCCACCGTGTTGAGAAATTAGAACGATTCCCTGCCAGGCTGTGCACAATTCATCTGTCACACTGGGAAGCTGGTGAGAACGAGGACAAATGAGCCAGCCTGCTCTGCTATGGGCGGCAGGGTGTCTAGGTGGACCATGGCCCAGGGCCAACCAGCCGGGGCCCCAGCACGCACTGTAACCCTCAAAAGCACCTGATCCAAGGCTCCCCGCCCGTCAGGGCTCTGCTCAGCCTAGGGTCGGGGCCGGTCGCTGAGGGCTGGTGGCTGGAGGGAACCAGGCACGGGCTACAGACATCAGGCACACACAGGACCCTGGGAGCTGAGGGCCCATAGGACCGCGTCAGACCCCACCCTGGCCTCACGCCAACCCAGGACCAGAGATCCAGGGGGCACGGGGGAGGGGATTGGTGATTTGTCACCCCAGCCTCTGGTAGCTCCTTCCCCATTCCTGGGCGCACTGTGGTTCTACGTTGAAAAAGACAAAATCATGCGAGTTTGTGCTGAGCATCTGGGGAGGCTGGGGCCTGCGCACACGCCGCCCCAGGGACCAGTACAGGGGCCAGAGAGGGGCTGCCTGTGCGTGGCATGCGTCTCCTTCACAGATACAGGCTCAGCAGCAGGCGAGCGCTCAGGCCAAAGGGGGGCCCATGGACAGCTTTCGTTTCCCAGCAGTGGGCACCCAGGCGGCTGGTCTAGCATACACGTGCACCCAGGCACAGACCTGGCCCCAGCCATGAGATGGGGCCACCTCGGCCCGCAGAGGGGTGCCCCGCCGCCCAGGATGCTCCCCCTGGAGACGTCCAGGGCTCTCCACGCAGCCCACCTCTGCAGCAGACTCACCTGTGTCCAGGGCCTGCACCCCCGCCAGAGGAAAGGGCCCGGGGTTGGGCGGCCGACGATACACCATGTGCACACGACCCTGCACAGCCTCCCGGTCCGCCAGCCCCTTCTCCACGGGCTCAATGAAGAACTCCTCCTCCTCCATCCGGATCAGGCCAGCCTGCGGGGCAAAGAGAGACGTTCAGACGCCAGCACACAACAGCCCAAGGCAGGGGCAGCCAGGGGCCCTGAGGACCGGGCCTCCCCCCAGAACCCTGCCCGGCGTGCAGCTGGGCTTGTATCTGGGCTGGGGGCGGGGCTTAGAGACCCCTCTGCCCAAAGGCAGGGCGCAGGATATGCTGAACCCTGTCTGGGAAAGGGACTCTGTGGGGTCATCCCTGCCCCATCCCCAACACTCTCTCCTTGTAGAGAAGCCAATGGAAGTCCAGTGCAGCTGTGGCCTGTGTCCCAGGAGGACACCCACCACGGTGCATGAGAGATAGGCCAAGTACTGCCTGCTCTCCGGGAGCCCAAAGCCCAAGACAAAGGTCCACACGGGAAGTGGGGCTGAATCTGGACCAAATTATATATATATATAGAGAGAGAGAGTTGGAGTCTCACTCCATCACCCAGGCTGGAGTGCAGTGGGACGCTCACGGCCACCCCAGTGTCGACCTGCCGGGCACTGATGATCCTTCTGCCTCAACCTTCCAAGTAGCCAGAACTACAGGTGTGTGCTGCCACGACTAGCTAATTTTTTATTTTTATCACAGAGATGAGGTCTCGTCAAGTTGCTCGGGCTGGTCTCAAACCCGTGGATTCAGGCAATCCACTTGCCTCGGCCTCCCAAAGAGCTGGGATTACAGGTTGAACCACCGAGCCTGACCCCAAACAATATTTTTAGAGGTCTGAAGCCAACATTCAAAACGATAAGATTTCATGTTTTGAAGCTGGAATTCCAGCTTTCCTTGGAAAACGCAAGCCCTGCCCACAGTGGGCCTTGGCCAGAGCGCACGCCCCTGCCACTGGCCATATAACTCCCCCCCGCCATCTATCCCTCTATCCACGTTGGCCCCCAGCCCAGACTCTATGGACAGCTGAACTGCCACCTCCACTGCCCCCAAGACAACAGCCAGACCCCCTGCTGCCAGCCCCTTGCCAGATCCCTGTGTCCGTTGCGACCAAGCTGCCCTGGGTCCTGGCACTCTAGGCCTGCCCTGCCCTGCTGGCCTCCAGCCCTCACGCCCCAACCAGTCCCTGGGTTGTCTGCACTCACAGAGCCATCAGCCCTGAACCCATCGTGCCCTCAGCTTGGGAGTCCCAACTGCCACCCCGGCCATCTGGTGAGCCAGGTTCTCCATCCGAGGCTGGGCTCAGCCCCTCAACACCCCCGACTCCCCGCATCCACCCCGGGGTGTGTTTCCTACAGATCACACAGGGGTTTTCGAAAGCTTGAATTAGTTGCTCAGAAGCCGGAGACTTCACATCCATAACCAGATCTCCACATTCTCTTCAAAAATCGGAAAAGCTGGCATTTCCGCTGCCCAATCCCCAGCTTGGCCAGCACCGGCCGGGCTCCGGGTCTGGTCAGGACTACGGCCTCCAGCGGGCAGCCCCTGGCATCCCCCGTCCAGACGTGTGCCACCATTCGCCCCCGAAGTAACATCCTGGCTTCTGCCACAAGGTCAGCCAGGCTGAGCAGGCACGGAGTGGCTGTTATGGGGGCCCCCTCCTCACGGGGCCCTGGGGGCTCCACAGGCACCGTGCTGTCACCGCTGGGGCCTCTGAGGCCTGGGAGCCATCAGCACCCCCACGGGGTCTGCTGAGCAGCGGCCCTGAATGGCGAGTCCAGTGGCCGAGGCAGAGACACCACCCCATGCCCACGTTCTCAGCCCAGGCCCTCGGGGGCCGACGAGCCAGTGGCCAACGCAGATCCCTCTCAGGGAAGTGTCGGTGCCGGTGATAAGCAGGGCGGGGGAGAGGAGGGTCTCGAGGGTCACAGAGCACAGCATGAGGCTTACTCAGGAGCCCAGGGAGCTCCTGGTGAGCGGGGACACCCACCCAAAACCCACTGGAAACCCATCCCAGCTCTCTGAGCTGCCAGGTGGGGAGTCAGCGGGAGGACAGTGCCCCAGACAGAGGGATCCGCACAGGTGAAGACCCGGAGGTGGATCCCAGTCGCGGAAGGGCTAACGGGGTGGGGGCGCTCAAACACCGAGGGCACAGTGCTGAGAGGCCCTCCATGGAGGCGGCCGACCGGGGAGGGCCACAGGCAGCCAGGAAGCTTCTGGGCTTGCAGCACCTTGACCAGAGCCACGCTGGCTGCAGAAAGGCAGGCTTGAGGAGCAAAGTGGGTCCGGGAGGGGACGGGAGGGACAGAGGCGAGGGACAGGTAGGTGGGTGCCGCGGACAGCCTCCACAGGACTTGGGGGGGTCCGACTTGCGTGAGGGGAGAGGCGGGCCCAGGAGGACTCCTGGGCCTAGGCCGCCAACACCAGGCCTCGGATCACCCAGATCCCCGCCCTGGCACCTGTGATCCATCCTCCGGTGAAAGGGACTTTGCAGGTGTGACCGAGTCAAGGCTTGAAGCTGGGGATGGCCCCGATGATCAGGGTCCCGCCCAGGAGGCAGAAGGAGGACACGGGGGCCAGAGCCACCGAGGCGAGCCGGGGTCTGGGGAATGCGGCCGCCGGGGCTCGTGGGGAGAGGAGCGAAGAGGGGCCGGGAGCCCGAGGGCCCTGCGTGTCTGACTCATCCTGGGTCTCTGGCCCAGCCAGGCCTGGCATCAAGTCAGCAGATGCTTGTGCAGTGAGTAAGTGGATGACCCCACGGCCGCATACCAGGTCCTCGGAGGGAGACAGGGCAGGGGTGGGGGGCTGGGAGACCTCGGCCACCCTGTCCACCGGCACATGCGTGAGAGTGTTCACAGCAGCGAGAGTTGCTTCTGGCTGCCAGGGACGGTCCCGTGCGGGCCTTGGGGGAGACGGGTGCTTCAACCCCGTCTCATCACTAGAACCCTTGAGAGGGAGCAGGGAATGAGCCCCCGCAGGTGACCACGGCTGCACTGTCCTGGAGTGGGGTGTGCTGGGCGCCTGGCCGGGGACCGCAGGCAAGGGGTCACACTCCCCGGGCCTCCGATGACCCGCCTGGAGATGGGGCGGGTCGTGTCTCCCCTTGCAGAGTGGCACGGGAGCTCTTGCAGCCTGGGCCACCGAGAAGCAGGGCCTGCCGCACCTGAGGGAAGTCATCCAGCCGGCTTGCTTTCCCAATGACAAAACTGAGGCCAAGAGGGGGAGGGGCCTGCTGGGAACACACAGGTCCAGGGATCTGGGCCTGGGCACCACGGAAGGAGCATCTCCCAGGCGGGCCCCTGGGCCAGTTAGGGAGGGACACTGGGGCATCAGGACCCTGCAGGGCAGCCCCTCCTCTAGGAAACAATGGCCCTAGGGTTTTCCGGAGGGGCCTCGTGGGACAATGAGGACAGATCCAGCCTGGCCAGCAGCAGCCCACTGATCGGAGCAGCCAGGGCAGAGTCTAGGGGCACCCTGTGCAGTGGAGGTTGGGTTCTCCTCCCCGACCAGCCTCCTGGGGGAAGGCCACCAGCTGGCCTGAGGACACTGCAGCTGTCTAGTGCTGCCCTGGGCCTTGTCACGGTCAGGGAGCCAGCGCCCACGCCTCTGGGACGTGCCTGCCCGTAGGGCCCTGGAGCCCTGGAGATGAGTATGAGGTGGGAGGCAGGCCGCTCAGCTCCTCACGTGGCACTGTCACCCCATCTCTGTCGACTGTTGTGAAATGCACACACATATGTCATATTGAAGAACATGAGTGGCCCCTGCCCCCACACCAGCGGTTGACCAACCCAGACCAGACCAGCAGCTGACCACCCTGACCAGTCGCTGACCACCCTCAGACCAGCAGCTCACTACCTCGGATCAGTGGCTGAGTACCCTGAGACCAGTTGCTAAATACTCTCAAGACCAGTAGCTAATCACCCCCAAGATCAGTAGTTGACCACCTCCAATACCAATAGATGTCCACCCCCCAGAGCCCCAGCTGATACCCCCAAGACCCCAGTCACAATACTGCTCAGAGGGGTCCTTCACAAAGAAAGTGGAATTCACTTTATTGCCTGATTTTCACACATTGCAGTATGCATCCCAGGAGCGGTCTAAAAAACGCAGAAGCAAATTGACAAGAGAACAAGGCACAAAACGTGAGCTACGTTTTGACGAGTTTTTTCCAGGACTTTGATTTTCCTGCTGCCGGTGGCAAGTGTATCCATTTTTACATGCAATTTTCATTAATTAGAATCAGTTTCCTCTCCCCAGTCGATAAATATTAAAGAAACCTGCGAAGCACGCTGATCTGAAGAGCACTTGGTTACGAGCCTGCTGATGGCTGTCCAGCCTGGTGTCTCAGGAGGGGCTGGTACCCCAGCCCAGCTGTCACCATGAGTCCCGCTCTGCTCTTGAAGTCTGTGGCCATCTGCCAACTCCAACCAGGTTCTCCCCTGGGTGACAGTCACAGGGAGAGCTCTGTCTCTGACCCGCAGGTGCCACCACAGGGCCCCGGAGCCTGGCAGGACCTGGGTCATCAACTCAAGTAGCTGGCATTCAGATCTTGATGACATAAAATGCCTGCCCTGCCTGTCACTTGCTGTTTGATTTCTGGTAAAGCAGTCACTGGAAACAGCAACTTTAAACATAAGAAGTTAAACATAAGAATTCAAAGGTTTAACGGCTATCCTCTGCTACTCTGAATCTTAAAGCATTTGGAACACCGGTACTCTCCAAGTGAGGGGTTCCCAGAAGCACAATTGTGTGTCCTCTGCCCGGATGCAGGATGCCCAGACACCAGCCTCATCACTTCTTCTGTGGGCGCTGCAGGCTCCGCCCGCCAGCAGGCTCCCGCCTGTGCACGGCTGGGGCCAGGTCTGTCACTCAACCTTGTCAGTTTCATAACCTCTGGCACAAAGACTGTCAGGTGTTTGTCAAGGTTGCAGTGGTGACATCCAGAATAGCGAGAAAAAAGGAGGCCGGGCCACCCACAGAGGGATCCAGAGTTTGCCAAGGGACAAGGGAGTGGGCACCTGCATCAGCTCACGGTTGCCCCAGACTCAGCCTTGCTTCGAAATACACACATGCCTACACATGCGCCTGCACACACATGTGCACACGCACACACAACACACGCACACACACACATCACGTGCGCACACACACACATCACGTGCACACACACCATGGGCACTTGCCATAGGAATCCCCCAACGTGGTGTCTGGCACCACTCCCGCACCTGGAAACCGTCCTGACTCCGAGAGGACCTTTCTCCCTTCTTCCTCTTGGGAATGAGCCTGGGAGACTCAGCAGGCAACGAATGGGACTACCAGCTGAGCCGGCCCAGTGGCGGTCTAGCAGGGTGCATGGCACACGTGGTGTCTGCTCCTCCCAGCACCCCCCGCCAGAGCCCACTCAGAAGCTCTCTGGACCTTCCCAGCGCCCCCATACACATTGTGTATCTGATTCCATGATACCAAATGTCCAGAACAGGCAACTCCACAGAGGCAGGAAGCCGCCCTACCCTCACATTGACCTGTGATCCCTCTATTTGAGTTAATTTCCACGCATAGCGTGAGGAAAGAGTCTGACCACATTCTCCCACGTGTGGCTGTCCAGCCGCACCAACACCCTAGGTTGATCAGACTGTCCTTTCCCCCACGGAGGTGTCTTGGTGCCCCCGTCAGAAATCAAGGTGAGGGTTTATGTCTGGACTCTCAGTTCTATCACACTGACCAACACATCCGTCCTCCTGCCAGTTACACGGTCTTGACCGTCGCAGTTTTGTGACGAGTTTCAAAATCATGAGGTGTGAGTTCCCCAGCTTTGTTCTCCTTCCTTGACACAGTTTTGGATATTCTGGATCCCTTGTATTTCTGTATGAATTTTAGGTTCTGCTCTTCAATTTCTACCAAGAAGCCAGCTGGGGCTCTGGTAAGACTCAGTGCATTCCGATGCCATGCGTGGTACCCAGAGTTCACCTCCAGGCCATCAGTTCCCGAGAGCTGTCCTGGAGAGAAGCATGCACGAGGAGCTGGGGACCTGGGAGGGAAGCTGGCTCAGCGGCTGGCCAGGTGTGACACCCGGAGCCACTCTGAGCCTCAGGGAGGGGTGAAGGGGGACACCAGAGAGTACTCCCTGCCTCTGCTCTGCTTCCCGTCTCCCTCCATCTGCCCCCACTTGCCACTCTATGCTGCCAGACTTGGTTTTCAAATCGAGTCACCACAGATGAGGAAGTCACAGGTTGATGTCATGGAACTGACCTCTGCATCCATTCCCTCGGGATAACCAGGACCACAAGCCAGAAGTCATTTACCATACATGCTGGGAAGGGACACAAAATTAAATTCGTAATTTAACTTTCACACACGGGGTCTCAAAAGTCAAGAGGGGGAGGAAGGAAGAAAGAATTTGGTTGACGGCCCTGACGTCCCAAAGTTCCACGGATGAATTAGCAGTTACTGCTAGGTTTACTCCCAAGTTTCTAAAATCAGCAAATATAAGTTGAAGAACACAATTTATAGTTAGAAAAGCCACAGCCAGGAAAACTAACTTATACCTTCCAAATGATTGAAGATAGACGATGTAGAAAATGTAGAAAACTAGAGCTGGGCTTGGGGGCTCAGCCTGTCACCCCAGCACTTTGGGAGGCCGAGGCGTGTGGACTGCCTGAGCCCATGGGTTCAAGACCAACCCAGGCAACTTGGCGAGACCTTGTCTCTACAATAAGTCAAAAATTAGCCGGGCATTGTGGCGCACACATGCAGTTCCGGCCACTTGGAAGGCTGAGGCAGAAGGATCTCCGGGGCTCAGCAGATTGACACTGGGGTGGCCGTGACCATGCCTCTGCACTCCAGCTTGGGCGACGGAGTGAGACTCCAACTCAAAAGAAAGAAAGAAAGAAAGAAAATCGGGTAAACTAGAAAACAGTCAAAAAGAAAAAACCCAGAAAGACAAAACATGAAAGTTAAATGACAGAACAAATATATAACAGTAGATATAAACGGCCAAATCATTTACAAAAAACCTATGTCCTGCAAAAGACCTTGCAAAACATACAAATTTATGCCAGACCAAAAGGGGTTTACAGGCTTGTGGCCACATGAGGGGCACACATGTCAGGACTTGGAGAAGGCAGCCCTGCTCCAGCAGGGTCCTCATCTATAAAGCCACATCTGTCTCTGTGCCTGCTTAGCCCGACACCTGTGTGGCCATCGAGCCACTCTGCTTTGATTCAGATGCCTGCGCCTGTGCCTGCTGACCACGTGGACGCTCGGTGTCTCCAACATTGGATGCGGATGGCGACAGGACTGCAAGGCCAATGGGAGAGTCGAGGGAGACGCTGTGCGTGCAGCATGCGGCACGTGCCTAGTGAGCAAGCCAACTGCCATTGTCATCATCACCACCAAGACATGAGAGTTGTCTGGAAACGTGGAACAAAGAGCTGGCTGTGTTAAGGCCTGGGGTGAGCTCTGCTTTTTTAACAGTATTTTTGGATGTTTTGAGATTTTCACCAAGGACACGGTGGAAAACAGACAAGTCATCCGAAGGCAGGAGCAGGGGACCGGGGGATGGGCAGGGAGAGAGAGGCGAGCAGGGTCACGGGCCAGAGCACCTCCTGGGGCCGGCGGGGGCCAGCCAGCCTTCCCGCCACGTCACAGCACCGCAGGGCCTCCCACGGGACCTGTCCTGTCCTGCCTGTGAGAGCTCAGAACGTCCCTCTCTCGGCCCGCTGCCACCAGCTCCCCATCCTAGTGCACTGACGGGGGACGGGGGTGGGGAGGATCCAAGACACAGCACTGGCCCCTGGCCCTGGCAAGGACGCGGGGTCAGTGGGTCAGATGCAGACCCTGGGACCACAGCAGGCCTGCCCATCCATCACGAGGATGACATTCATCCCCACCAGACGCGCCGGCTGACATTTCCCAGGTCTTGCTCGGCACAGAGACTCGTCGGGAATGTCCCCAGCCACAGATTAACATTCACATAAATAACAAGGCGCTCTTCACTAAAGAAGAAAAATGACTCTCGCTGCGGGAGCATTTGCCAAATGATCAGAAAGCGAGGTTTTTCCTTCTGAGCCCCAGTACCTCACCAGTTGGACCATGGCCAGCCACGGTCTTGGGGCATGAAGCAGAGGGCGCCTCCTGGAAGAAGGTCCATGTTCCTCATTCAAGGTCCCACTGACAGGCCCTTCCCTAGGCTGGCACCCGGCCCTGGGCAGTGCACACCAGCTGGACCCCAACCCTTGTGCAGGGTGGTCCCCGGCCAGCCTCCCTGTCTCCTGGGAACCCTGTGCACACCACCCCCCTCGCCCCTGACCAGGCCCTGGTGGCCAGCACCAGAGCACACCACCCAGGTCCATCCAGACAGCACCTTGAGGTCTGGCAGGGGCCAGGACGGCAGGAGCACTTGTCTGAGAGTCACTGAGGCATACTTTTCCCCAGGTGTGTGTCATCTGGGGGCTGAGGCAGGTTATGGGGGCTAGATGCCCCAAAGCCAAGGGCACTGGTAGGAAGTGCATCGGGGTCAGGGTGCCACCTGTGCCCACAGAGCCCACAGAGCCTGCAGGCATTCCCGCCACACCGTCCCACACCCCCCAAGAGACTCACCCTGGCAGGCACCAAAGTCGTCAAGATCCCACTTCAGGACCTATGGGCCTGGGGACCCTGGGACCATCCCTCAGCAACCACGGCAGGTTTACTCACATCCGCTGGATTCAGTGCTCCCTGGGAAGGCTGTGAGCACCCCCCACAAGAGGCCAGCGCCTCAGTGCCCATGACCTCGGTGCCCGTGGCCTCTGTGTCTGTGGCCTCTGGGCCTGTGGCTTCTGGGTCTGGAGCCTCTGGGCCTCTGAGCCTGTGGCCTCTGTGCCCATGTGCTTCTGAGCCTGTGGTCTCGTGCCCTCTGGGCCCATGGCCTCTGTGTCCGTGCCAGGGCTGCCGTGAACAGAATCCTGAACATGGGGCTGGAGCAACAGAAACGGCTCCAGTTCCCGGAAGCTGGATGTCTGAGACAAGGTGCCACAAGGCCAGCTCCCCACAAGGCCTCGCTCCGAGGCTTGCCCATGGTGTCTCCCTGTGTCCTCGCATCGCTGCTCTTCGTTGTGTGCCTGTGCCCTACTCTCCTCCTCTCGGGACACCAGTCCTGCTGGACTGGCGACCTCATTTGAACCTAATTATCTCTTGAAAACCCTTTCCTCCAAAAACAGGCATGCCCTGAGGTGCTGGGTGTCAGGCTTCCACACAGGAGTTTGGGGCTGGGGACACACTCAGCCCATGACAGCCCCAAAGCCCATGCTCACAGAGTCGAGTGGGCTGTTGCTCGGGGCGTCCCCCCGCAGGGCCCTGAGGGGTCACTCCACAGTGCGCCAGAAAACAGGAGCACTGAGCTCTGGGGATGTCGAAGCCCACCCAGGGCGGCCACGCGGCCGCCCGCCACACCCTCCCCTGAGCCCAGAACACAGCAGGCAGGCCCAGGGAAACGACAGGTCACATGGCCAGAGGCAGCGAATGGGCTCAGGACCTCCTCTCCCTCCTCCGGCCCTACTCCACGCCTTCGGAAAATCCTGGGGTGCGTGGGCAGGGGAGCCCTGCAGCAGAGCTGTGCCTGGAGCCATGGCTACAGAACCCCAGGATTTTCTGGGTGACTCCAGACTGAGTCCATGCAGCCGCTGGAAGACGGGGCATGACATGTTCTAGATGTGCAGCGTGTTCCAAACAGGACCTGGCACACACTCCAGGGCAGCGCAGCCAGAGAGGAAGCCCCCGGTCCCGGGGGCCCTGGAGTCAGACGGGGTCCTGCTCCTCTGGGGGAGGGGCGAGGCGGGTGGCCAGACGGGAGACAAAGCGCTGGCTGGGGCTGAAGGTGGATCTGGGGAGCAGGAGTCTCCCCCTCCCCCTCCACCAGGCACCCCCTCCCCCACGGGGGGTCAGGATGGGTCGTCAAGACCATGGCAGAAGGGCTGCGGGCCAGCTCCTCGCCATGTGGGCGCTCCCGGCAGGCTGCCCCGGGAAGCAGGGCAGATGCACAGACGGGAGAGGGCAGGCTGGGACACGGCCAGCTGGGATCAGCCCTTCCTCTCCCTGAGCCTGGTTCCCAGAGATGAAGTGGAGTGTTGAGACCGACAGGGCGGCTCAGTGCCCAGGCCAGGACGTTTTCTCAGGCCGAGAGCCCTGGTTTCCCTTTCCCGGGGTCTCAGGGCACCACAGGCCCCCCTCACAGAGCTGGCGTGCTGCCTGTCTGGCTGTCCTCAGATCAGCACCCAAGCCCCGGGCTCAGTGTGGCGGCAGGACAGACAGAACCCGAATGTCCTCCGCCCACCCCCCGCCCAGGTACCCCTCCTGGACAGGCGGCCCTGCCAGCCGGAGACTGTCTGCCAGCCCTTCTGCCCAGAGTCCCCAGAACAGAAACCAGGCCACGCCATCTGACGAGGATCCTGCCTGGTCTATTTATGGGAGGAGACGGGGCTCCGAGGGCCAGGTTGTCTGGGCTGGGGCCAGGCCGCTCCACAGGCCTGCAGACGCCCCTGGGCCCGTGTCCTCGACTGTCCGGTGCTGATGGGGGGGGCAGGGTCAGGCCCCAACTCCAGAGAGCCCCCACTGGTGACACTGGAATGCTTATTCACTCCGGAGCCTGGACAGCAGCCCAGGTGGCCCAGGGCATATCCCTGAGGGTGGTCGGCCTTGAGGAGCCTTTGCAGCAAGGCCTCAACGGCCAAAGGTGCCGCTTGCACCGCAGCAAACTCAGGTGACCCACTGTCACGGGCACCGCCACAGAAGCAGGGAGACTGGTTGCGTGGACCAGGTACCCATGGGTCCTGCTCGTCACGGGACCTGGCCACCAGGCATCGTGCCACAAGACAGTGGAGGTCCCCGGGTGTGAAAGGCGACGTCAGGTTCATGTCCAGGACCCCTGCCTCCCCAGCACCCACACTCAGCAGCACAGCTCATCCACCGGCAGTGCCAGGCTGGGGCCCCCACTGGAGCCAGACAGGTGACAGATGGCAGCCCCGGGCCAGGCCCAGGCCACACGACTGAGGTTGTCCCGAGGGCAGGCTTTGGCCACAGGACTGAGCCCATCCTTCAGGCTCTGTCCACTCCCACACTCTCTGCCCCGAGATGGACTGCCTCACCCCTACGAATCACATCCGCCCACAGCAGGAGTTCAGGGGCACGACCGGTAGTCGCCCAAGACAGGGTAATTTGAACCAAATAATAAATAACGATAGAAAGGGACTACAACCCACAGAAGGAAACAAACATCCAGGGATCCCTCATGATGTAGCTAAATGAATGAAAAGTAAACGGGATGGGGCAGCTCTTCCTCACCATAGAGGCCAGTGATAAGGCTGGAAGAAACGAGGTAGAAACTCACCACCAGCGATGCCACCGCCAGGGGTGGAGGGGGGAAGTCACCTGCCAGGTGCGATGTGCACAGGTGGGTGGGGAGGCCACTAACGTCCAAACTTCTTTGCTACTACGCAAGGCAGCCATGCAACCAAAAACCATCTGTACCCCCTAAAGCCTTTGAAATAAAGAAAAAAATCAATCAATGATCATCCACAGATGCTGACGTCGGAGGGTGAAGGACCACTCAGAAACAGAACGTCCACACCATTCAGAGTAGCCCCCCACGACTGTTATGAACCACAAAGAGAAAACAGGAATTTTACAAGGCAGGGGCCCAGCAGGCAACACTTGAACCAAGTGAAGGAGGTGACCACTGACCACACGAGATGCCACGACGCCCCTTCTGGCACTCCCACGCCCCGTGGACAGCCACCATTCTGTCCTAACACAGGGACATACCAGCCGCGCCCTCGTGAGGTGCAGTCTCCAAGACAGCTGACCAGCTCTCTTCAAAGCATTCAGGGCGTGAAATCTCCACTGGAGGAAACAAAAGGAACCCCCCCCCCCCAGGGCCACGTGGGATCCCGTGTGGGTTCCTGAGCCAGACGGTGGCGTGAGTCAGCCAACTGGCAAGATTCAAGGGCGACCAGAGACCATGAGCTGTGGTCTGGGGGTAGCTGACTTGTCCCCACCAAAATGCATGTTGAAATTTGTCCCCGGCATGACAGCGTTGGAAGCAGGGCCTGGCGGGAGGGTCTGAACCGTGGTGAGGGGGACCCTCATGCGTGGCTTGAGGCCCATCTCACAGCTGGGCGAGTTCCGGCTCTGGCGAGATGGGTCAGTTCCCGGAGATGGGGCTGTTACGAGCCAGGAGCCTCCAGCCTTCCCTCTTTGCACACATCCAGGCCCTCCTCGATCTTCAGCACATACTGACACAGCGCAGATGCCTCGCCAGAAAGCCGGGCCGTGCCCTTGAACCGCCCACCCTGCAGAACATGAGCTAAATCAACCCCTTTTGCTTCACACATGACCCAGTCTCAGGTATCCCGTGACTGCAACGCAAGACGGATGAAGACCCCAGGTGACAGCGGTGGACACAGCATCACGGTTACATGTCCCCAGTTTCAGTCCTTGTTCTGTGGCACCCACCATGTGGCCGTGGACCTCCGGGGAAGGTCATACGGGAACCTCTGTGTTCATTTTGCACACTGTTCTGCTATTTTCCCCAAACAGCACAGAACCCAAGTTACCTCAAAATGAAAAGCTTACACATATAAAAATAAAGCTGCGCCCAGGCCCTCTTGGTTCCCTCTGGCCAGTCCCTTCTCCTGGTCGGCGCCTTTCCCTAGCCGGGGCGATGGCTCCGTCTCTGCCTCCCAGTGTCCAGGAAGGGCCCTGCAGAAAGCGGTGCAGCCCGGGCTGGGCAGGGGCCCTGGGGAGGAGTGAGCCAGCACGCCACGAACACCAGGGGACAGCAGAGCCAGGGCAGCGATCTCAGACAGAGGGCCTGCGCTCCACCCCCTGCGGGGCCACCCCTCCTTTGGGGCGCTCTCCCCTGTGCGGGGACCCAGCAGGAGCCCGAGAGCTGCTGGCCTTGTGACCGCAAGGGTGTCCCGGGGTCCCAGGCCAGTGACTTGAGGGGCAAGCTGCCCCGCTGGCCGGAGAGGCAGCTCCTTCCTGAGCAAGGGGGACGGGACGGAGCCCCCGAATGGCACTGACACACAGGCTCTGGTGACTCACACCAGACACGGAGTGCAGGGTTCCCGGCTGTGGCTGGCTGAGCTTCATGCTGCAGCTGACCTGCGGGCTGGCGTGCTGGCTCCACCCCTCTGTGCTCAGCTGTGGGGCCGCCTCCTGGCCGTGGCACCCGGGGAGGGGCACCCGCAGTAGGCACCCTCTGCTCCACGCCTCCCTGCTGTTGGTGCCTCCAGGGTGCCTCTTGGAGCTCTGTCAGGGGCCCAAGGCCCCCCACTTCCAAGCCTCCATCCCAGCCCTGACAGCTTGCCTTTGACCCTTCTGCAAAGAGAGTGGCGACCATCGAGAGAGAAGCCCTTCCTTTCTCCTGGAGGCTGTCAGGAGCCACGCTGCAGGTCCCCGGGGCCCGGACACCCCCCGGGGTGGGACCGTCCTTCCTGCAGTCCTGGGCACTGTGACTTCCGCCTGGCGGCCCATGGCTGCCCCTCCTGGGGACGGGGAGGACAATCTGGCCCTGCTGCCCTCCGCTCTCCTGAAACAAGGGGCTTGCTGTGGTGCGCTTTGTCCCGACAGACTCGCACGTCCCTAAAAGTGCGAATCTTCACGCATCGTCCGAGGCACCGCATGTCGCTCTGAGTCCATCAGATCAATTAACTGATCCACACAAGAAGAGCCTCGTATCCTTGCAGGCTTTGTTTACGGAGCAGAAATTAGACTCGAAGAGAGAGCTGACACCACAGCGTGCACGGTATCTTCCCTTCTAATGCAGCAGGCCAGTGCTCAAGATCGGTTAGGAAACATCGCCTTCCCATCACCTGGTCTGGGGCATGCCAACACCTGGTGGATTGAAGCCCAGGACACACATGGAACCTCAGCTTCCTGTGCCTGGGACCAGATGTGCCAGTGCCCAGGATACACACTGGAATTGCCAGTCCAGAGTGGTCTTTATCCTCTTTTTTTTTTTTGGTGTCAATACTTCTAAACACTCTGATTACCTAGGGCTCGTGCCTATAATCCCAGCACTTTGGGGAGCCAGAGTGGGATGATCACTTGAGGCCAAGAGTTCAAGACCAGACAGACAGGGCTACATAGAGAGACCCTGTTTCCACAAAAAGTGAAAAAAATAGCCAGCCAGGCATAATGCCGTGCACCTGTGGTCCCAGCCATTTGGGAGGCTGAGGCCGGAGGATCGCTTGAGCCCAGGAGTTGGAGCCTGCAGTGAACTATGATGGTGTTACTGCACTCCAGAGCAAGATGCAATCTCTAAAAAAAGAGAAAGAGGAAAGACAAGAAGACACTGGGAGCCGGGTGTGTGCGCTGTAGTGTTGTGGCCTGTGGAGCTGGCAGCCCTGAGCCACGGTCAGTAGCCAGTTATCATCAACAAACACCCTTCCTTGGCAACTCAATCCAACAGACGGGGCTGGAAGCTCCCTCGGGTTCTGGGGACAGCCTCTGCAGGCCCAGCCTGGGGTGCAGGGTCAGCCCGGCCCAGGGGTGCCAAGTACCCAAGGAGGCCTGCCTCACGACCTGGGGGAGCACAAGGGCCACACAAGCCCTGGCCCCACCAGCAGCGTCCTTGCAGGGCCTCCTGACCCTGCAGGGTGGCTCCACGCCGTGTGCTCCGCTCGAGGCCTGTTCCTGTGGTCAGAGGAGCTTCCTGCCGGTCAGGCAGAGAGTGGCTTGCTTCCAGAGTCAGCAGGAAATGTCGAGATTATCCCTGAAAATCCTTCAACTCCCTCTCCAGCCCATGCCAGTGCAGGGTTTGCACACACCCAATATGATGATTCCTTTACACACCAGACGCCGAGCACCCTCGAGAGGTCTACAAAAGGGGCAAGGACCATCCCAGTGGACAGCCACCACCAAGGCCCCTCTGTCTGCCCAGGACTGCTGCCCCAGATGCATGAGGGCCGTGAGGACCTGGTGGGGGGGGCTGCTGGCTGCACGGCTCGCGCTTCTGCTACAGACAAGGCCTCGGGCATGCTGCTGGAGTTGTGGCTGTGTGTCACCCAGAACATAGAAGCTCCAGCACCTATGAGCGCTGCTCAAATCGATTCTGGGTTGGAAAGGAAACCTGGCTGTGAAAAGACAGGGATGAGCATAGCGCCGGCTCCCCTTTCCTCCAGGCTGAAACTCCAGGGTTCTCCACTGGCCACCCTGTCCTCCGCCCGCCTCTGACCAGGTGGATGGGCTCCTTGGCCCTATTGGAAAAAGGGAGGCCCCAGCAGGAAACCAAGGGCTAGGTGGGAGGAGAGGTTTCCACCCCCGGTGGCCTGGTTGGCCCAGGGGGTCACAGCTCCCACAGCTGGTGGTCCTCGAGGTCTCCCTGGCCCTGCGGGTTGCCCTGTCCTGCTCTGGCTCTGGGAGTCGGGCCTTCAGTGGGCCCCTGTGTCACTGGGACCCTCGCTGATCCGGGGCATCCTGGCGGCCCCAGGCGCAGCCCTGGCTCCCACGGCCGGTGTGGGTCCCGTCTCAGCGTTTGGGATGGGACTTCCACCCTCCAGCCCCACGTCCACCAGAAGCACATGGTGAGTCTGTACCCCACAACCACGACAGACTCCAGGCACACGGAGTCCACAAAGACCTGAGCAGGCCACGAGCCCCTCGCTGTGGCTGGGGTGGCCTGGCAGGCAGGAGTCATGCAGGAGGGGCTGAGGCTCTGGAAGGAACTCGAAGTGGCTGAGGTCGCCCTTCGCAGCCCTCAGTAGCCCACCAAGGGCCCTGAAGCCACAAAGAGGGCCACACTGGGAGCCAGGCAGGGGTAGAGGCGGGTGGGACCTGGAGGCTGACCCACCTAGCCCAGGACTCGCCACCCCGGAGTCACGCCCTTCCGGGTTGCGGTCGGAAGACCCAGGGTCCAGCTCAGCCACACAACCCACAGGAGCTCTCCGTCCTCCGAGATGGCAGCAAAGGCTGCTGCAGCCTACGGGAGGGTCGGGAGGGGAGGATGCCCAGTCAAGACCCCGGGGAGGCCCTTGCCCGAGGGCTCTTCCCCAAGCTGGGGGTTGGGGCAGGACTGCGGTCTTGTTTCTGCTTCGATTCAGGGCCTGAGATTGGAGACGAGGGAGGAGCCCGGAGGCCACCCTGGAGCGGTCCCGAAACACCGACTGGGCGCTGTTGGCACGTGGACAGCCCAGGTGAGGCCTGGGGAAAGCCCGCCCGAGCCATCAAGATGGCCTTCAGTGCTCAGGGATGGTCACAGTCACTCCGGCCAACAGGGTCGTGCCCCAAGATTCCTACCGCGTCCAGATGGGTAGGAGGCCATGTCTCAGGATGACAGACAGGAGTGGGAAACCCTGCAGCTGGAGACATGGTGACCACAGGATCTGCACCTCTATGGTTGGAGGGGACCTTGGGGAACAACACGAGGGGCCCAGGGGAGGGAGAGGCGGCACCTCCGAGGATGCGGCACTCACCGGGAGGAGGGAGGAGCTGAGCCGGGGGCAGGTGGGGCCAGGCGGGCGGGGATGGTGACCACCCTCGTCACCACCGAGGAGGGCGATGGCCTGCGAGGCGAAGGGCAGGGCGGGGGCGCCTGTGGAGGGACTCGGCCTGCCCGAGCCTGGAACAGAGATCTGGGTCCTCCCGCCAGGCTGGGCTGCTGCTGCTGGGGACAGGAGGGAGCGAGGAGGCTGCGGATGGGCAGACACAGGAGCCCCGGCGGCACTGCCACATTCAAGTTCGGCCAGGGGCGATGGGAGGCTGGTGAGGGCTCGGTGAGCAGGGTCCCCAGGAGCAGCCGGGCAGGGGCAGGAAGAAGAGGAGCAAGGGGTGCGCTTCCAGCTCAGCCAGCTCCCGACCTGCCCTGAGGGGCAGGGAGACAAGTCAGGCAAAGATGCAAAGATCTGGGCCCAACAGAGAACCTCACGCACCATGTATCGCCACGGCAACTGACCGCGGCGGGCTCAGCCTCGCAGCAGGCTCAGCCTCACGGCGAGGCTCCAGTGGGCTGAGTTTAAAAACACAAAACTGCTTAAAAACACACCTGGACCGTGCTGAGAGAGGCAGAGAGGCAAACAGAAAGCAGGCGTCTGGAGCAGCGTGAACACACAGCCCGGGGCCCGCGCCAAGTGGCACTTGTTTCATCGACAACGCGTGACGAAGACAGACGGCCAGCGAGCTTCCACGCCCAGCCCCACAGCGCCCGCCACGCTGGGAAACACGAGCGAGGGTAGCCTGAGCAGGATGTCCAGGGACACTGACAGGCCACGCCCCGCAGGCGGCGGGTCCCTGGACCACAGCAGGGGGCTGATTCCGCTCATCCAGAAGCGAGTCCGGTGGAGTCGTGGGTGGACGCGAACACTCGTCACTGCAAGCAAATGCACCCTCCTTACGTGCACGTGGGCACATCGCCAAAAGTCGGCCCCAGCCTGAAGCGCAGAGCCTGTCACCCCAGCCCCCGCCCCTGCTCCCTGAGCCTCCCTCCCCACCCGCTGACACAGCCACCTCCTGAGATCGCTGACAGCGCGCTTCGCGGCACCAAGAACCCAAGGGCTAAGTTGGGGAGGGGTCCCATGTGTTCTCCCATCCCACAACATCCAGCCAGAGCCCCTGGCAGGGCCTATCGCGCCTCTCTGGATCGCGCCCTTCCCTGCACGCTGAGCCTGTTTTCCGGGACCCTCCCTCGAGACCCTGCCGCACTCTGAAGTGCGACTGAAATGGTGACTCGGGCTCCTGCGTCAAGGGGACACGATGCCCACTGTCCACCCCACCGGCAAAGTCGCTGGTGAGTGACCCCCAAGACCCCTTACTCAATCTCAGAGGACCAAGAGCTCCCCCTCCAAGCCAGGAAGTCCTCCCCCACCGCTGGCTCCTTCAGGAGCTGTGACTGGTGCCTGTCCCTTCCCCTGCAGTGTCTCCAGCCTCTTCCCCTCCAGGGTCCCTCCTCTCAGCCTAGCAACTTGCCTGGGTCTCTCCAACCCCAGACAAGAAGACCCCGCCTCCTTCCAGCCACCAAGAGCCCCCTACAGGCTGGCCTCTGCTGCCCCTCCCAGACCAGCACCCGGGGCCTCTGTCCCTCCTCCCCGAGGCCGGGAGACCTCCACACCTCTCCCTGGCTCCTCTCCCTCTGGTTTCCATGACACCGGAAACAACGGTCCCCTCATGCTACCCTGGCCAGACACCACAGAGCACACACCCCCCCAAGCCCACCTAACGTGGACAAACACTGGCAAACGCCAGACACAAAGGCAGCTCAGACATTCCCCAAGGCGCGGAGCACCCGGGTGCCCCCTGTGCATGTAATCAGGGCAGGGCCTGGACCAGCGGCCCTGCCGCGTTTCCATGGAGACAAGCTCTTCCCCCTCGGGAGTCTGGCAGCGGCAGAAGGTGCCTAGCGCCCAGGTGCAGTAGCGAACGTTTGTGTCCCCTCCGGTTTATATGTTGAAATGTAGCCTTGTGGTGAGGGTGTGGAAAGGTGATGCGGTTGTGAGGGTGGAGCCCTCGACACGGGATTCGTGCCCTAATCAAAGAGGGCCAAGGTGCGGTGGTGCCTGCCTGTGGTCCCAGCTGCTCCAGAGATGGAAGGATCGCCTGGGCCCAGTAGGTTGAGGCTGCCGTGAGCTGTGATTGGGCCACTGCACTACTCTAGCCTGGGCGACAAAGACCCCGACTCAAAAAATACAAGGGGAGGGGTCCGAGGGAGCCTGTGTGTCCTTCTATCCCATGAGGACCTGGGGAGAGGACCCAGGGAAAGAAGACAGGAGAGGATCCTGTGGGAGGACCCAGGGGGAAGACTCGGAAGAGGAACCAGTGGGAGGACTAAGTGGGAAGATCCAGGGAGAAGACAGAAGAGGACTCAGCGGGAGGACCCAAGAAGGGGATCCAGGGAGAGGACCGACAGGGAGGACCGAAGGGGAGGACTCGGGGGAAGGACCCAGGGGAAGGACCCAAGAGAGGAACCAGGGGCAAGATCCGGCAAAAGGACCCAGGAAGAAGACCTAGCGAGAGGAGCCAGGGAGAGGACTCAGGAGAGCACAGATGAAACCTGACATAATCCCACAGGTGTTGAGGTCTGGAGACGTCTGGGCTGTACTTCAATTGGCACCAAAGGTTAACAGCCCAAGACCCAATCACTTGAAAGTTGTTTAAACATTCCCCTGAAGAGCTCTTGGATTATGTGGATCAACATCATAAACCGTTTTTTAAATCATGACACTGAGAATACAGCACATCAAAACGTGGGGATGAGACCAAAGCCACCATCAGGAGCAAATTCATAGCCTTCAGTGTTTCATAATTACAAACCAGCATGAAAATAAATGACCGCCGGGCTTGGTGGCTCAGTCTGTAATTCCGTGCCTTTGGGAGGCTGAGGTGAGTGGACTGCCTGAGCCTGCGGGTTCGAGACCCGCCTGGGCAGCGAGACCTCATCTCTACAATAAATCAAAAAACCAGCTGGGCGTGGTAGCGCACGCCTGTAATTCCGGCTACTCGGAAGGCTGAGGTGGAAGGATCGCCGGAGCTCAGCAGGTCGAGGCTGCGGTGGCTGGGAGCGGCCACTGCACTCCAGTCTGGGCGACACAGTGAGACTCCAACTCAAAAAAAAAAAAAAAGAAAAGAAAAGAAATGACCAAGCATTCCCAGGGCAGAGAAGTCATAAATAAACCTAAAGTAAAGAAAGTAATAAAAATAGCATGAACAGCTGGGCTCGGTGGCTCAGCCTGTAATCCCGCACCTTTGGGAGGCTGAGATGAGTGGACTGCCTGAGCCCGAGGGTTCAAGACCCGCCTGGGCAACTTGGCGAGACCTCATCTCTACAATAAATAAAAAAAAAATTAGTCGAACGTGGTAGCACGCGCCTGAAGTTCCGGCTACTTGGAAGGCTGAGGCGGAAGGACCGCCGGAGTCCACCAGGTCGAGGCTGCGGTGGCCGGGAGCGGCCACTGCACTCCAGTCTGGGTGACTGAGTGAGACTCCAACTCAAAAAAAAAAAAAGCATGAACAGTACAATCCCACTTAGGAAAAATTACACACATGTAACAAGATAGAAAAACAGTCCCAAAAATATCAGGGGTGGCTGGATTCACTTCTGTTGCTGCTGTAGCAAATTTCTGCCAACTTGTGGCTGAAACAAAAGATTTGTAATCTTACAGCTCTAGAGGTCAGAAATCCAAAATGAGT
The DNA here is from genome assembly GCF_000164805.1 of Carlito syrichta. Classification (NCBI taxonomy): domain Eukaryota; kingdom Metazoa; phylum Chordata; class Mammalia; order Primates; family Tarsiidae; genus Carlito; species Carlito syrichta. Next base: position 36,505 of record NW_007079824.1, on the reverse strand, counting down.
CTCCAGGGGCTAAAAACCAAGGTGTGGGCAGGGCTGGTTCCTTCTGGAAGCTCTAAAGAGAATCTGTGTCCTTGTCTTTTCCAGCTGTGAGAGACTACCACCCTCCTTGGCCTGTGGCCCTTCCTGCAACTTCCAAGCCGGCAACCTCCTCCCATCTCTCTGTGACTCTGACCGCCCATCTCCTCTTCCACTCCTAAGAATCCTTGAGACTGCAGTGTGCCTGCCCGGAGAACCTGGGTTGATCTCCTGAAGAGTTCGCTCATCGGCCGCTGCGCTTTCTTCTGACACCTTCACTCCCTGCTGCCAGGAAGCGCAACCGGGAGAGGACCGGTCCTGGGGATGGGGCCATGGGCAGCACTGGTGGTTCACGTGTTTTCTTCTTTATACTCTTCTACTACTTTACACTCTTCTACACTTTTGGACGATTTTTGTGGACAATAAACATGCATTTTATGTGCTCAGCAACAACTCCGTGAATGAGCAAATTACTGTGAATAATATTTTTGTGAATTACTCGTATGGTGCATAATGGAACTGGGAATGTTTCTCTGTGGATCGTGAAAACCCAAAGGAAAGAAAGAACAGCACCCTCCAACGGCACCCACGGATGTGGGCTTGGCAACTGTCCTCCCGGCCGGTCTCTCGCTCCCGCCCCCTGACGATGGGCTGCCCGAGGACAGGACAGACGCTTTCTCATCTGTGCTCCAGTCCCAAACACGGGGGCGCTGGCCCCACAGGGTCTAGTGGACGTGCTCGAACAGAAGATAAATCCCTTTAGAACAGGGCCCTGGCTCTGGAAGGATGCCGTGCATGCTCAGACATGCACTTCCAAGCCAAGATCCAAGTAAACACAAGGATATTATTTAAGTGTCCTCATACATAAACTTAATTCCGCAACAGTCTGAGAAGCGCAAGCCAGCAGAGAGATGCTCGTGAGTGTTTCCCACAGACCAAGCACAAGCCCCGACACAGCCGCCTAGGCTGGAATCGGCGCCGGCCCCCTCCGGTCCGCTGGCCGGGCCTGCTGGCCTCCGCAAAGACCCAGCTCCTCACTCTGGCCAAGCGGGACACATGGGTCCCTCCTGCAAGAACACCCCACTGTGTTCTGGGCCACGGCTCTGGGGCCTCGCCTGCCCCCGTCCCCCCGGGAGGAAACCCAGAGAGCAGAAGGCACCGCCCAGAGGCCCGGCCTGACTGCTCCATCTCTGAGTACCTTGGGCTGAAGGGAGAAAGGGGGCCCCGCTGAGACCTAGCTGAGGCTTCAGACTGAAATCCTTGCTCTGTCACTTCGAGGCTGTTTGGCCTCTTTTGACTTCTGTTTTGACATGTTTAAAACAGCCCAAAAGTGCCTTCTTGGCAGGGTGTCAAGAGGCTCCAAATAAGATGATGAAAGCAAAGTGCGTGAGCTCGGTATCGATGGTCCCATTTTGCAGACAGGAAAACAGAGGTTCTGAGAGGCCACAAGACCGTTCAGGACAGGACAGCTGATGAGTGGTGGGGTCCAGGACGGCTCACCCCAGAGCTAGGCCTTTCCCCCCACCACACTGGGACAGACGTCCCCAGGGGGCTGCCCTGCGACTCACAGGCGCCCGTGGGAGACAAGGCCGTGTGCAGACCACCCTCCGTGGGGCTGCACCTGGGTCACGGAGGGAGCCCCGTGGGTTGACTGTCTCCTGCATGCGGGCATGGGTCTGAGTATGCTGAACTCCGGCTCTGACACAGAACTTGTGGGCAACCTACCCTCTAGGACGAGGACAAAACGTAGGCCGGACCCTGCACGCCCGCCCTGAGCCCTCAGCAGGGTCCTCTCATCCTGAAAAGGCCGTTCCAGGGAGAGTTCGGCCAGAGAGCGGGGGGAGTGGGGCGTGTGGATGCCTCTGCCCGCGCACCACAGGGAGAGGGGCCGGTCCCCTGCAGCCCGAGGGAAGTCGGTCTGCACACCCAGCCCGTGCTCCCGGCCGAGGCCGCCCCGCAGGCTCTGGCTCCAGCTCCCTGCAGAGAAGCCTGGAGCCCGGCCCCAGCCCAGCACGGCCCTTCAGCCAGCCTCGGCCAGCTTCGGGACGTGAAGCCCAGAGCAAGGCAGAGGCCCAAGGGCGGCAAGGCCAATACATCCCCCTCTCACCCCGCTACACCGACGAAAACAGAGGGGGCGCCAGGCCAGGACAGCCCGAGCCAAGGTCACCAAGAGGCTCAGCAACAGAAGAACTGCCTCCTGCCAGGGTTCCCTGGAGCAGGAAGGAGGCCTGAGGACCCACGTCCCGGTGGTCCAGCTCCCCCAACTCCCACTCGCCAGCCACAGCTGAGACGTGGCTGTGCACGTGCGTTCACATCCACGGCCTGGGGCTGGACGTGGACCACGGCACTGTCCTTCTGCAGGGCAACTGGGCAGGGACCAAGGAAAGAAACAGGGACTAGGAGAGAGGGATGCGCCCTTGACCAGTTCAGGGGGATGCCGGGGGAGAGGGCATCCTGGCTGAGGTGGCCTGGAGCTGAGGCCCGAATGACGAGATCTGGAAAGACGCCAGGCCATGGGGACAGGCCTGCGTGTCTGAAGAAAGGAAAGACCAGTGTGACCGGAGTGTGGTGACAGCGTGTGGGCTGGGGGGCAGGGCACACAGTCAGAAGGGTGGATGGGACAGACAGGCTGTGGGTAGGAGTCTGAATGAGGGGCTCCGGTGAGACTGACTCCCTTCTCAGGTGCCCTGGGGTGAGGCCAGTCGGGCTGGGGCAGGAGTGAGGTGGGGACGCCCTCCCTCTCCGCCAAATGCCAGGCCTGGTGGACTCTGAGTAGGGCTGTAGGTCTATCCGTCGAAGTCGCTCCCTGGCTTATAAACTGCACAACAATCGCCCAGGGTGTCCCAGGAGGAGGTTCTGGGTCTGGATGCGCTAGCTCGTGTGACCTCCGCCTCCTGCCAGCGCAGCCACGGGCAGCCGGTTGAGCCTCAAAAGGTGCGGAGCACATGGGTCGAGAAGGAGACCGGGCTGAAGAACCCCGGGCCGGCAGTGAGCTTGCTGCTGCCTCCTCCGTCCCTCGGCCTGGATCCAAGGCCGCTCAAGCCCAGAAGCGGCATGGGATGGTTGGGCGAGCTCCATCAACAGAAAAAAGGGCAGATCCTGCACTCGGAGAAAGGGACCCTGCTTTTCTCTTCTGTTTCCTCTTTCTTTTCTCTTGCTCACATCCCATGGGCAGCTGAAACTGAGGGCAGAGCCTGATACCCCGATGAGGGGAGCTGGGTCCCAGAAGGGTGCGGAGAAACCCTGTTGCTTTTTCTCCCATCTCTGTCCTCCCAGAAGCGCAATCACAGGAAGCAGCAACTGAGGAGGGTGAATAAAGCCCCAACCCTTGGACCAGAGAAGCTTCACGGGGAGGCCCAGGAAGCTGGACAGTGTCAGGAAGACAGCAGAGCTCAAAAACTGACACCGGGATGCTGTCCATAGCCTCAGGGGCTTGCACTTGAGCCATGCTTGAGTGGATCCGGCCCTCGACAACCGCAGACTCTAGGGACTGACCTAGGAGGCAGACCAGTACCCGCAGCTCCGGCTTGCCACTGGGCAGAGCATACATGGGACCGACGGGAAGGCTTTGAAAATGGACCTGACATTGAACCCACAATCCATAGACACACTGGAACTCACAGCCTGAGCCTGACAGGGTCAATCACCCAATGAAACAAAAACAATCAACCTTCTTTACTGCCTTTAGACAAGCTCCAAAGACTCATAGCATAATACCAAAACGTCCAGGATACAGTCCAAAGTTACCTGCCTTACCAAGTACCAGGCAACTCTCAACTCCTCTAGGAAAAGACAACCACCAGATACCACGACTGAGCTGGCGCAATGGTTGGAATTATCTGACAGTGATCTTAAGGCAGCTATTGTAAGAATGCTCCATAAAGTAAGGGCAAAAACTCTTGCAACTGATGGAGAGATAGTCTCAGCAAGAAATAGAAGACATTTTAAAAGAGAACCAAATGAAAACTTTAGAGTTGAAAAATATAATAAAGGGAACTTGAAAAAATTTGCTGGGCAGGCTCAAAGGCAGAATGGACTTGACAGAGGAATTCGTTACTGAACTTGAAGATACAGCGCAACAGAAATTATTATTTGAGCCACAGCAAGTAAAGATATTTTTTTAATGAAAATAGCCTTAAGGACCTATGGGAAAATATCAAAAGATCCAACATCCATGTCCCAGAAGGAGAAGAGAAAGAGTGTATTACTGTACAAATAAGGGGAAAACTCCCCGAATTCCGTGAAAGGCATAAAACAACGAACTCAACAAATCAGCAAACCCCAGTGGGATAAACCCAAAGAAACACATTTCCACACACGCTATAATCAAACTGCTGAAAACTACAGACCCAAAAAGTCTTGAAAGCAGTCAGGGACGTGCCTGGGAGGCCCGAGGGAGACAGGAGGTCAGTCAGTCGCTGGAGTGCAGGGTGACGGGCGGAGGAGTCCAACTTGGGAGGGCCCGTCCCACCTCTGCTGTGGCCCGGGCAAGTCCTTGGGGCGAGGTGCACCCAGAGGGGGACAACCAAGAAAGGGGAACCCCGAGGTAAGCCCTGGCCGGCCAGCCCAGCCCGGCCCAGACCCATGTCCTGCGGCGAGGGCAAACACAGGATGCCCACTGCACGGCTGCCCCCAGGGGCCTCATCCCTGTCTGCTGTGTGTGGACATGTGCCCCAGCAGAGACTCTGGGAGGGCACTGTCACCCTCCCAGCCTCAACCCGCAGGGATAGCCTGGCCTGGGCCCACAGGAGGCCCACTCGCTTTCCAGGGCTCCAGTACCCGGCCAAGCCCGGTGGGCTTCGCTCGCCACTCGAAGACCACTCCATGACACCACAGAAGTTCTGCCCTCGAGGGCTCTATAACCCAGGGGAATCAACCCCCCACAGGGGCTTCCTGGTCCTGGGGGCACTATCTGCTGACAGTGCCAGTGCGCATGCCAGGGTTGGAGCACGGGCAAACAGCCTGCGACCTCACTGTCTTTTCTCCAGATGGCCGCCTGACAGAGTCTCTGAAACATGAATCAGAGTTGTCCCCTGCCTGCCCGAAGCCCTCCAGCAGGTTCCCGCCATGTGACGGCCCACGTCACCGCCGGTATCCTCTTCCTCACTCCGAGTTCCAGCCACAGAGAGCCTCTATCTGTCCTTGGCACACTTCAACTCAGCTCCTGCCTCAGGGCCTTTGCACCGGCTGTGGCTGCCACCTGGAACAACCTTTTCCCAGAAGTCCAGGTGGCAACTCACATGTCTCCTCCTCCGAAAGACCTTGGCTAAAAGTGCTCCTTCCTGCCAAGCACCACTGTGCCATCCTGTCCTATTTTCTTCGCAACACCATTTCCCAGTCATCAACACGGGGCTTCTTTACCGGGTCACCGTCTGCCCTCTGACTACACAGGAGCCACTTGGGAGCTAGGGCAATCCCAGGAGAGCACAGCTTTCCTCGCTGGGTCCACAGCCCCCGCCAGCGCCTGGCCTCACAGGCACTCCGTGAATAGGGGAAGGTCACTCCCCCCGAGGTGTCCTTCCTGGGTCGCGGTCTGCAGTATGGAGCACGCTCACTGCCTTCCACAGCAAGAGCAGGCAGGAGATGTGTGTCTAACCAGGAGCCCTGGTGCTCTGGCTGCCCCAGTCTGGAGAGCGTCCGGGTGCCCGCATGGAGGCGGCAGACGAGCCAGGAGTCTGACACGGCTGTCTCAGCGGCGGGGACCCCTGATGATGACAGCCTCAAAGAGCCTCAGAGCTCAGAGCAAGAGAGCACTCAAAAGCCCAGCTGGAAGGGAACCCACAGGGCCTGGGGACGGGGAGGACGGGAGGACAGGGAAGGGTGCGGGGCAGGGGCCATGGGGCCCCGGAGCCCGAGAGCCATCCCTGCAGGCCCCCCCACGAAACCTTGGGGAAACCCTCCCTGGCTGCACTGGCAAAGCAGCCTCTCCCCAGGTGACACCTCGTGCTGATTCAGGAGGCCTGAGGCCCCTCAGAGAAGCCCCTCCTTGGGGTGGGGGCCCAGCAGGAAAGTCTGGCTGGCTGCCAAGGGGAGCCCTGCCCTCCTGAGGCTCCTGGCCCCTGTGCCACTCACCTCAGAGCCTCCAGTTCTGCCCTGAGCGCTGGGATGCAGCCAAGCCCACCTGGAACCTGGCACCTGCCGGAAGCCTCCAGGGACGCTATTCCCGGTCTTTAGCTCTCCCTCAGCTGCCCGTCCATTCGGCTGTCCTTCCAGGCCAGGGGAGCCAGGTGCAGGCCCAGGCCCAGAGAGGGGTGTGGGAAGGCCGGGGTGGGGACTCCAGCCCCCGGATTCCCACCCGCAGCCCTCTGAGGAATTCTGCAGCTCACCACCCGCAGGATGTTACAAGGATACAGGCCCAGCTTGGCAGAGAGGCATGAGCACCCGCGCGTGTAACAGCTCGGTGTCCCCTTCCAAAAGCCACTTGGGGTCTGTGTCTTCCCAGAGGCTGTGCAGGGAGACCAGAGCAGGCCGCTGCTGGGCAGACCCAGCCCTCTCTTCTGTCCCCCAAGGCCAGAAGCTTGGGGCCATGGTGGATGTGCTCGAACCAGGGCCACCACCTGGAGGCCCGGGTCACAGGATATCCCCAAAGCTGCCCCTGTGAGGTACGTACAGAGACCCGCTCCCTTGGCAGCAGGGGCCCAGGCCTGTGCGACTCCAGCTGTGCCTGGCTTCCCAGGTGGCCCCAACCTGAAGTCCGGGCCCTCAGGAAGCGGCCGAGGCCAGCAGAGCTACTGCCCTCACCCGGCTCTGGCCCTGCCACTCACCCGCTGCGTTGCAGCTCCATGCCTCAGTTTCTCCTCTGTAAGTGGGTGGGGAAGAGTGTTTGCCTCAGGGCAGGGCAGGACCCCACTGCCCAGCAGGTCTCCGGTGCACATTCCTGCCTTTCCTTCCCACTTCCTCCCCGCCCACCCTCGGGTCCCTCCCACCCGCCTGCTGCTGGGACTCAGGCCAGGGGGACAGTGGAGCTGCCTGCAGTCCTGACAACACCTCTGACCCTCTGAAAGTCCCGAGTCTCTGCTCAGGCCGACCCCTCCACTCTCCCTCCTGTCCCCGGGTCCCTCCCGGAGAGCCCACCCCAGACCACACCTACCCACAGGACCTGAGATGCCCAGGCACGCCACGCCCGAGCTTTCTGCACCCACAGATGCTCGCTGCAAAAGACCTGCTCTCTGATTTGCTGGTGTGGCCTGTCCACCTCCCCCACCACCTGGCGGCAGGACCTGCATGGAGCAGGGACACGGTGGCAGGGAGAGAGAGAACCAGCTCAGATCCGTATCTCTGGGGGGCTCAGGCCCCTCCCCAGGCAGGAGGAGCAGGGCGTTGTGAGCCCTTCCACAGCCCCTGCACAGGAACTTGGGTGGGCTGGGCACAGCAGGGTCCCAGCAGGCTCCCCGGTTGCCACTGCTTCGGACTGCCAAGGACAAGAAAGGCCAAGCCTGCAGAAGCAGTGATTGTCCTCTCAGGACTGTCCAGGGGTCCCTAGCACCTGGGCCGGGTGACCCGGCTCCACACTGTGTGGCGAGCTTGTCGGAGGTGCTGACTCCTAGGCCCAGGCCCAGACCTGCTGGACCAGTGCCTCCTGTGCCGCAAATTCCCAGGTGATTCGATGACGTAAAATCTGGGGTGCGCCTCTAGACCCTACCAGGGCCCCCTGAAGGTCACAGAGGCCCTGCTGCCCTGCCCGGGGACCCCAGGAAGGAGCCTGGTCCCTGGACCCACCCCCATCTGCCCCGCCTCACAGGGTGAAGCTCACCCTGCCCGCTGTGCCACGTGTTCCCCAAATGTAAAATCAGAGAAACATCCTGGCCTCTTCAAGGTGCTGGGCAACATGGAGATGGTGGCTGGGAAGTCCTGCGGAAGCAGAGGCAGTTGGGCTTTGGTCAGCTTCCCAGGACCAGGAGGGGGCCACCCCCCACACTGCGGCCACACTCCTGGGGCCAGGGAGGTTGGGACAGCCAGGCACAGCAGGTGTCCACCCCACCCCCTTCACAGGCACCCCAGCCAGAGCCTCCCGCCCGCCCCTGCCTGTTGCCCCAACCCACCGCTGCCCATCCCCACCGGGTTGGAGCCAAAGAGCCACTCCCTCTCACCCAGGGCCCGTGCTCCTGGCCCGGGGGGAGCTGGCCTTTGGCAGGATGTGCCTCTGGAAGGCCTTGATGGCTCTGTCTCGTGCCGGGCTGCGGGCCTTCTGACCCATGGGGCTGCATGCCAAGAATTTTGGTGATGTCAACCCCTCGGCAAAGGCACGGGGACAAGGAAGGTGTGAATGGTAGACGCTGGCAGAGAGTATCCGCTTGGCCAAACTCGTCAGGCCCCGAGCCTCCTCCCAGATCCACAGGGCACTGCTTGTAATTCCAGTTTCTGCAAGAACCCTGCTAGGTCTGATGAGCAGGCCCTTCCCCCATCTCTGATCCCTTCCGTATCTGATTAGACTCCACACCCCCCACGGCCCCTGAGGGGTGTCTGCTCCCCCTGGCCCATCTTCAGCAAGAATCCTGTAGGTGGGTTTAGCCAGAATCCCCCTCGCCCCGACACCTCCTCTTGGTCATTTTCCACCCACCGCCCGCTCCTGCTCCTGGGCTGTGACTCCCCACCGCCCGTGCTGTGTCCCCAGTAGAGCCTGATCGTCCCCAGCAAGACCCCCACCGCCATGTCCCCTGGCCCAGCAAGGTGGCCCTGGATAGAGTTGCCTGACGGAGCTTTAACCAGGATCGCTGGATCCTTTCTTCCTCACAGGAGGGAAGGTGGAGGGGACAGAGAGGGGAAGACAGGGAAGGGGCAAAAGACCCAGAGCTTAAGGGAGGACCCCAACCCTCCACCCTTGGCAGCTGGAAGCAGAAAGGAACAAATATAACAGGTAGAGGACCATGGCTGTGGGCAACTGAAAGACGGTTCCCCCAAAGATATGCCCTGGTTCTGACCCCTGGAGACTGATGTCACCTCCTAGGATGAAGAAAAGACTTTGTAGGTGTGGTGAGGGCCAGGGCCTGAGACGGAGGGAGGATCATCAGGAGGGCCGGTACAGATCAGATGTGCCCCTAAATTCACAAGTGGAAGCCCACCCCCCAAGAGCCGATGGCATTAGGAGGGGACCCTTGGAAGGGGATGGGGCGTGAAGTCCGGTCCGCATGAATGGGATCAGTGCCCTTATCCGAAGCCCAGAGCACCTGCCCAACCCCCACCACACCAGGGTGCAATGAGAGGACGCCCCTGTGAACCAGGGAGAGGCCTTCCCCAGAACTCAGCCATGCCAGAAACTTTCAGATCATGAGAAGGAAGCCTCTGTTGCCTGCAAGTCCTCTAGTGTTTTGCCACAGCGGCCCGAGGGGAGGAGGACAGGCCCTGTGCCCAGTCACACATGTCTTTATGAGAGGGAAGGAAGGGGACCAACCAGACACACAGAGGGGAGGCCGTGTGGGACAGGGCAGACCCAAGAGGCCAGCCTTGAAGACGGGGCGACACGGCCACAAGACATGAGCGCCGGCAGCCTTGGGCACCAGGAGAGGCCAGGATTGGCCCGCTGACACCTTGACTCAGGCCCTTGCAACTGATGTCACCTCCAAAACTGCGAAAACACATCCCACCACGCAAGCAGCAGGGTGTGGGAATCCACCACGCAGCCTGGCAGTGACAGAACTGCCCTGAGAGGGACAGCAGGAGCAGCGGGTCGTGCATGGCGAAGGCCTCAGCTCCAGGGCGTCTTTGGGTCACATCCAGTCCAGCATGTCAGGTAACAGCAATGGGTATACCCGGGACACGTGGTGACCACCCGAACCCTCAGCAGACGAGAGCCTGCAAGCGCTCCCTTCTGCAAGGGGAGAGGCCTGAGAGGAGGGGCATACACACGCACGTTCAAATTCGCACACACACATTCATGTGTGCACATGCACGAGCACACATGAATACATACATGCGCACACACAGAGCCAGAGCTGAGGTGTCGGCTCCGGGACCGGGGCTCCTAGCCAGAACCTGACGGCGGCTCCCCACACCCCTCAACCCCGGTCGTGCCCAGACCCCGGGCGTGGGGCTTCCTACGGGGGCAGCCCGGGAGCGTGCTGGCAGGCGAGCCAGGCCAGGATGGCATCCCCGGGCTCCTGGTCCCTTCCTGCCCCTCCCGCAGGCCGGGCATCCTCGTCTTGCTCACGGGGGAAGTTCCCCTCCGGCCATCTGGGGCCTGGCTGGGCCGTGGCCTGCCGGCTGCCACGTCTCACTCGGAGCTGGGCAGTCGCCAGCCCTGCGTCAGTGAGCCAGAGGGGTGCGGAGCGGAGACAGGCTCCTCCCCGCCGAAGCCGCTCCCACGGCCGTTCCTTGCTCTGGGACGAGGGCAGCTTGTCTTCCGGGGGGTCTCCTCAGGGCTCGGGGGCGCCTCCCACTCCCCTGGCTCCCTCGCCTCACCCTGGCTCCCCCTGCCCTGGCTCCCCCAGCCCACTCGCCCCAGCTCCCCTGCACATGGCACTCCCTGCACAGCTCCCCTGTTCCTCCTGGCTCACCCCTCCCTCTTCAGTTCCTGTCCTGGCCGGACTGTGCCTCCATTCTACAGGCGAGGGAAACAAGGCCTGAGGGCCCACGTGCTGGCCCCCCAGGGTTACCGGGCCAGAATCCCGAGGCCCGCCTCCCCCCGGCCACAAGGCCTCTGTGCGTGCAGGAGGGCCCTGTCCCCACAGCATCCCAGCCTCCATGCCAGAAGACTTCACCGACGGGCAGGATGCACACCTTGCTGGGCCAGGCCCACCAAGAGCCACGCGGGACACAGGGCTGTCCCTCAGCCCCCCCTGGGTGCCTCCGGCCGAGGCCTTGTCCAGGGACTCACTCCCGAGACGGCTCCTCCTCCCCCAGCATGGCCACAGTCAGCGGCACCCCCACCCAGGCCTGGAGCTCGGTCGTCCTGGGGTCCTCCTCCCCATCCCCCACTGCCCCACCGGACCGCCTCCTCCTCCTGCCCGGCCTGGTGTGGGCCTCCCTCACCGCCCTCTTCTACTCCTCCCAGGCCGCTCAGGCCCTCCCCACCTGACACTGCCTCTCCCACCCCAGGGCTCTTCTCAAGATAGACGTCACAGGCGGCCCGGCCACCACAAAACACCCACCTTCTGGAATGTGCTGAAGCCACAGTGCTGCGGTATCAGGGTCCCGGGCTGACTGCACGCCTTGGGCAAAGCAGGGGTAGCCCCAGAGGGAACCCGCTATCCCACCATCCTCGACCCGGGGAGCCAGGATCCCTGCCAGGGAACGCAAGCTCGGGTCCGTGGGCACACAGGGTGGGAGGACAGCTCCTCTGAGACCCTCCCCCTCCTCACCCACGCGCTGGGGAGGCCTGAACCGGGGGCTGGCAGGACCCCTGCCCACAGGACCAGCCAGTCACCAACACCCTCTGGGAAACAGGGGCACACAGCTGAGTGGCGCGTGTGCACGAGTAGAGAGACCACACCTGGAACAGCCCGTGGTAGACAGAGGTCAACAGGAAGAAGCACAACACGTGCTCTCGAAGAGATAAAGATGCGCTAGAAACAGCAGGAACTGGCTGGGACATGCGCCGTAGCTGGAAAGAGGAATCGGATGCTGAGCTGAACAGCAGGACAGATGGGCGCGACAGCCAGCTGGGAAGCTGGACCCCTGGTCAGAGCTCTCGCTGGCATCGGGGAAGGGGGCACGAGAGAGGAGTGAGGCGACGGGGTTGAGCCCCGAGGGGGAGGCGGGGGGGAGAAGGGAAGAAATGTTTGGGAAAAGAGTGCCAAGAATTTCCCAGAACTGGGTGAAAGATTTCAACATCCATGGATCTTGGAGAGCTTGTGGATACAGACCTGAGAGGAAGCCAGATGCCTGAACCCAAGATGAAACCCAAGAACATCAAAGGCAAAGCGAAAGCGCCAAGAACTCCCAGAGAGAAAGCAAGCAGAGACCGCTACCAAGAGGAACGCCCCCTGCCATGGACGCCAGAGTTCAGGATCGGGGAGTGGGCACTGGGTCAGCAGACAGGAGTAAGTGCACCGGGAAGTCACACATGCAAGGAATTAAAAGGGTCTCGCCCGAGGGAAGAGGCTGCCCCACTCCCCAAAGCCAGAGTGGCCATGGTGGCCGCAGAGGAGGGCCATGTCCCTCAGGAGGGTGGGCAGTGACCAAAGCCACGTCAGAGCAGCAGAGACCCAGCCACCCAGTGGGGCAGAACCCTGGAGAGGCTGAGAGCAGCAGCAGGGGGCCCCGATGGGCCCAGCCATGAGATGGGGTCGCGCCATGTGACATCCCGGGCTCCTGCCCACAACTCCAGGGTCTCCCACCCACCAACACCCTCAGACCCCTCCCCAGACACCCTGAGATCCCAGGAAGCAGGGGTGGGACTCAGGGCCACGGGCCTCTCTGCAGCGGTCCCACAGGGTCTGGAGCAGAGGGAGGACAGAGGCCGCTGCTGAGCGTGGAAGGGGGAGGAAAGGAAGGAGGGAGGGGAGGAAGGAAAGTCCAGCCACCTCCAGCAACACAAGGGCAAGCCCAGAGCCCAGCTGTGCCGCCGGGT
>NW_007079824.1:16574-22915 GCF_000164805.1 Carlito syrichta | reverse complement strand
TTTCAGAAGCCCAGACTGAGGCTTCCCGGGGGCACAGCCAGGGCCGGGGTGGAGCCGGGGCCTGAGGGACGGGCGATGGCGAGCCCAAGGCCCGGCAGTCAGCGGGCTCCCCGCCAGCATGTCCTCCCGAAAGGCTGGGGCCAGCTTCAGCCTGAACCAGGCCTCTGCCCTGGCCTGGCCACCAGCAAAGAGGCCCTCCCTGGACCAGGCGGGCCGGGGCGGTGCAGCCCTCCCAGCTCCCAGCCCGGGCCCAGGCCAAGCACAGCCAGGCCGAAGGAGACGCCGGGGGAAGCGTCCCCTGCAGAAAGAAAGGGTCATCCATCTCCCGGCTTAACTAGCCTCTTCCAATTAGTGAGGGATAAAACGGCAGCGTTTGCTCTGAAGAACGGCGACGGAGAGTATTAATTAAACGCACTGCTGCTGAGCCAGGCGCGCAGGAGGCCGGGCCCTCATTAAAGCCGCATGAGGCTGAAGCAGAGAGGGCGGGGGCGGGGAGCCAGGCATCAGGGAGAGCCGGCGCGGGCCGGGGACAGGCGCGACGGCCACACGGCCGCCAGGAAGACAGGCCACTGCACCCTGCATGGTGACTTCCAGTCCTGTCCAAGAGGCTGCGGGGGGTTGACCCAGCCCACGTGGGGTGCCCAGCGACACAGGAAGGCCCGAGGGCTAGAAGGGGGGCTCCCAGGGCAGGCCGGGGTGGTGGGCGGCGCCTGGGCCGAGGATGGAGCAGCTCTCCCAGGACAACGGGACAACGTCCCCGGGACACCGGTGTCACGCCGACACGCTGAGGCTCGGTCTCCGGGGTGGGGGCACCGCCTGGGCCACAGAGAGAGCCGGCCTGGGCAGGAGAGCCAGCTCCTGCCTCACTCTGGCCAGGGTGTGGCTGCCATGGGCACGCCTTCATGGGCCTGCTCCTGCTGGCCCCCAGCAGGGAGGAGTCTTGCTGGAGATTTCAGATTCCTCCCAGGTGTGGCTGTGGGTGCTGGCAGCTACGCCCACAACACGCAGACATCCACACAGGGGCCACAAGTGCACTCACACACGGCATCATACACCCACAACACGGACATACGCACATACATGTGCACTGCACTCACAAGTACACTCGGGCATCACACATGCCTGTGAACATGCGTCACTCATGTATATGTCGCAGTTACACTGCACGCAGAGACACAGCACATACATGCACCCATAGACGTGTACTGCACAAAGACACACAGGCATCACACACGTGAACATGTGTGATGAACATGTGTGTTCCCTACACCACACACACAGACACAGCACACACATACACCCACACATGTGTACTGCACACGAGTGCCTGTAAGCATCACACACACGTGAACTTGCATCACTCATGTATATGTGTCCCCTACATCACACGCACGGGTGCACCACATGCATGCACCCCCACACATGCACTGCATATGTGAATGCACATAGGCATCATGCACACACATCACTCATGTATATGCATCCCCTAAACCACATGCACACATGCAACCATACACGTGCACTGCACACATGAGTGCATGCGGGCATCACACAGATGCCCTTGCACACGCGCACCACACACACTACACACACGTGCAATGCACTATTCATGCACAGGTCTCATGTGCACACATGATCACATGTACAGACACGCTTCCCCACATATACCACACATGCATTGCACATACACAGGTCACTCACACACATTGCCCACATGTGGGTGCCGCATCCCACACGAGTCCACCTGCACCCATGCATTGTACACATGTGCACACAGGCATGACCCACATACTCACACGTGCCACACTCACGTGCACATGCCTTGCCCACGCGTGTGCACACGTACTCACACACACTTGCACCCTGCAGGCTGTGCCCAGCCTCGCAGCCTACGGCTGACTCTGGTTCTCCTGCCATCCGAAACACTGCCCATCCATCTGACTCTCGCTTATGTCTACCTCCCCTGTTCCCCCCACTCCCCGCTTAACCCCCAACCTCCAGGGCGAGGCCATGACCCTCCCTCCACCCAGAGCCACGTGCAGCATGTCTGGGGCTGGACTCAGCCCTGGGCTTCCCTGACCCACAGCCATCACGCCTGCTCCCTGCACTGCCCCGGCCTCGCCTGCGCGCAAGTGCATGCCAGCCTCCTGAGGCTCCTCCAGCCCAGGCGGTGTCCCGCCTCTGCCCCTGTCCCAGCCCGAGGGCTCCAGGGCAGCCAGGATCAGTCGCCCTCCCCAACCCGGTGCTTGCATTCCAGAGCCAGCCGGCCCAGGAGACCTGTAGGGACGGGGCAGCCTCACCGCCCCTGCTCCGTGTGGGAGGGGAGGCCACCGAGGAACTCCCCTTGCTCGTGTCTGCCTGTGTTCTCCTCCACCCTCACATGCTCCAGGGGCAGCAGCCCCTGCTCCGACCTCCCAGGGCTTCCCATCCCACCCCAGCCTCTTCCTCAGGACTGGAGTCTGCGTGGAGTCCACCACCCTCCTTCTGACACCACAGTCCATGTTCCTCAGTGACCTCTTCTTGTCCCTCTGTCACCTTGGGGGGCACACGGCCCAGCCAGGGCCAAGCAGAATGTGACATCACCCAACCACAGTGAACCTGGCTCAGGGACAAGGACTCCCACAAGTCAGCCCACCAAGTGAACTCGGGGACTACTGCCAGCACTGCTGGGAGAGAAGCGCCATGGCCCCGGGCGTCCGCCTGTGGGGACCAGGAGACAGCTGCCTGCAGCCATGCCCTCTTCCCCATGCACAGAGCGTAGGTGAGAGATAAGTCGACACAGAGTGGAGCAGAGCAAGAGCTGGAGAATGTGGAAAAAAGACGATGGAAAATGTCTCTGGGCACCTGGATCCAGCCATACCTGAAGGCAGCTGCCCTAGATTTTGGGGGGACAGAAGTATTAACCAGTGAGTTATTTTTTTGCCTGAGTCAGTCTCACTTGGATTTCCAACACCTCGGGAATAACTCCTGACAAATACATCCTTCCTCCCTGCAGCCTCAAACACTCCCTGGCTCCTGGATCCTTGTCCTTGGTCTATGAACAAACTCGAGGCACCTAAAATTCTCTGTGCAAGGAGGCAGAGCGCAAACACGCACATCCGCAAGGGCACACATGAAGACTGCATGCATATGCAGATGGTGCTCGGTGCTCGAACCTGGCCCCATGTGGGAGGGGAGGCCACCGAGGAACTCCCTCCTGCTGTGTGTCCACCTGTGTTCTCCGACCTACCACGCTCCTGGGGCAGCAGCCGCCTCCGGCCTCCCAGGGCTTCCCATCCCACCCCAGCCTCTTGAGCCCACGTCTCCCCACAAAACTGCATGTGCCACCCCCACACCCTGCCGCTGCCCGGCCCTCACTGACCAGCCAAGTTCCCCAAGCTCCCCACACCCTGTCCCTGTGCACCACCTGGCGACTCTCTCATCTTCGAGCACAAGGGCAGCCCGTCTCCCAAGACCCTCTGCCCCTCCACGTGTCTGCACATGGCGGGACCAAGGAGCACTGTGTTCCTGCACCTCTTTGCTTAGTGCACCCTCTGGGCGGTGGCATCCACACCCTCATGCACAGCGCCAACTCCAACTCCACCTGGGCCTCTCTCCTGCCTGCAGACCCGCAGACCCTGCATGGCCGGCCACAGACTCCTCCCGGTGACACGCCCTTCAAGCTGTCCCCATCCCCGGCCACACCCATCCCGTCAGAAGCTGGGGTGCTCCTCCTCAGTCTCGCTCTCGCCTGGCCCGTAGACCCCGGTGCCTGAGGCCTGGCCCCTCCTCATGCCCCAAGTGGGCTACATGGCCTCTGCTCAGAGATGTCAGGCAGCCCAGAAATCCCTCCCGACAAACAGCACGAACGAGAGCAGGTCACCAGGAGAGTGCACAACACGGCCCTTCTGCGATGAGGATGCCTGAGCACAAGCACACAGACGTGGGGGATGGGGCCCACTCCACGCGGAACAGCCATGGCGCACAAGGGCTTCAACTGTCTTTGGATTTATTTACACATTCCTGCTCGATGTGCAGACACATAGGACACTTATATATAAGAACAAGTTGCAAGCCACTGTAAAACACCCCGGGGCTGCTGGCACTGGGAATTTCAAAATCTGATGGGACCCAGCACAAGCCGCAGACAGGACCCAAGGATGCGCGGTCGGCCTGGGCCTTTCTTGAGGCAGCCCTCACCTGGCAGCCTCCCGGCGGACAGCATGGAGGCCCTCAGAGACAAGGTAGCCTGCCTGAGGTCACACAGCAGTGAGGAGGAGCCCAGTTCTCCCTCCCTCACCCAGGCCATCCCACGGCGGTGATCTCCCCCTCGACTGAGGGCAAACCCGGCAGCCATGCTGGGCGCTTGCGTGGGCTCCAAAGCAGAGCCATGGTGCCACATAAGACGCCCCGGAGACATGAGAGGCTGAGAGCCAACTCTAGAGAGCCGGGCAGGGTGCACCAGCCAGGGAATTCTCTGGCGGCCTCTGAAATCCAAGAAGTGGGACAGAGCCGCCCCCCTCGGCCCCCGCCTGGGATGGCACCAGATGAGGACCTTGGCAGCTACACAGGCAGGTGGGGCCCAGGCCAGGCGGGGCAGGGACCCAAATTTGGCCACGAGAGAATGGAGAGAGGGAGACCTCTTTGGGCTGCAGTTCCCTTGCTAGAGTCCGGGAGTGCCAGGGCAGAGGTGGTCTCTCACCTCCACCTCCGCCCAGGTGTCCTCAAGGACAGAAGCTGGCAAGGCGTCTCCTGGCTATGCACACTGTCCTCCTGAGCCCCACTCGGTGCAGGACCGTGCCCCCTATGGGGCCACGAGGACAGGACTCCGCCTGCAGCTAGGAAAGGCAGAGGCAGGGCCAGAGCCTCCCGGGGCCGAGCCCATCTCCTGGTCAAGGTCCATAGCCTCCAGGGAGCCTGGAGCCTTCACCTGCCCGCAGCTGGCAGGGGTGGTACAGGAAGGGACAGAGTCCTGGCACCTCCCAGGCCGCGCCCACCCAGCCAGAGTCAGGGAGTGCATCTGTGACTAATGCAAAACCCGGCCGCAGTACCCCCCGACAGGCTTGAGCTGTGTCCCCGCCTGTGTAGCTGTGAAGAGAAGTGGCCTGGGAGAAGGCCAGACACGGAGGCGGAAGCAGCAGTTCGGAAGGACCAAGGACCCCCACTCTCCGTCTGCAGGACTCCCAAGTTAAGGACCCTTGGTGGGGAAAGGCTGGCAGACACCACCCTTCCTAGGGACACAGCGAGGCTGGGAGCAGGCGGAACAGCCACCACTTGGTCCCTCCACCGGCCACAGCACCCCAGAGGGCTCTCAGCCTGAGCCCCCTAACTAGGAGGAGAAAGCACTCCAACGCCCGGATTATATGAAATGTCCAAAAGAGGCAAACCTACACAGACAGAAAGTGGATTTGTGGCTACCTAGGGCTGGGGGGATGGGGTCACTGGGGGTTACCAAAAGTTCTGGGTTTCTTTTCAGCGTCATGAATGTGATCTATAATTGTGAAGGTGCACCACTCTGTGAACATACTAAAGCCCTTGAATTTTACACTATAAAGGGGTGAAGCATATAATATGCAAATTATAGCTCAATAAAAACACGACCAAAAATATTTAAGGTATAGCGATGGTAAAAATTTTTAAAACAACACGTATGGATGTATTTTAACTTTTTTCAATGTCGATAGGTTTATTTAAACAGAATTGGTCTCCTTTTGTATTTTATAGTGGGCATTAAAAACATTATTTTGACAAGGGGTCCATGGGCCTCACCAGACTGCCAAGAGAGTTCCTGACACGGAAAGATGGGGAGGGGGTCGCAGACCAGCAAAAGGGCACACGATACAGCTGTTAGCTGCCCTAGCGGAGGACAGGAAGGCTTCCTGGAAGAGAGGTGGTGAGGAGCTGGCCAGGCAAACGGGGGTCCCAGCACTTCAGGCAAAAGCCCCGCGGTCCTCGGAGACCCCCCTCATTCCGCCAATGCAAGCCCACGAGGGCCGGAGGGGCCTCGGCATCCTCAGCCACCAATCACGCCCCTGTCTCCCACTAGGCCGGGGCTCCCTCACACCCTCGGGTCACTTGCAGGCTCCCAAACTAAGACAGGGCCGGTGTCTACGCGGGCAGCCCCTACGTTGATGGGAGCCTTTGTCCCACGTCCACAGGTGGACAGGAAGGCGGGTAGGGCTGCGGGAACAAGCAGGAACTGATGGCAGGTCGCGGGGCCTCGGATGCTGATCTCAGGGGCCTGCGCTACCCTCGAGGTGCAGGGGAGGGCATGGCCGGGAGGCGAGGGGCTCACCACGGGAGACAGGAGAAGCCCGGGAGAGCGGGGTCAGAGGCCCGGAGGCAGAGAAGGCCGTGGCCGC
>NW_007079824.1:4471-15709 GCF_000164805.1 Carlito syrichta | reverse complement strand
CCCAGGAATGCTGCACCGGCCGGAAGGGGTGCAGGACCCCCGGCGCCGCCGTGTCCCGAGGGGCTCCCGGTGATGTCATTGGCTCTTGGCCTCTTCCAGTCAACATCTGTTCTCCTTATTCTGACCCGGGAATTCCATTTCAGAACAGTCACGGCCTCATCTGGCAGCGCGTCCGGCCGGCTGGGCCTGGGGCGGGGCGCCTACCCGGGGCCTGTCCCTCCCCCGCGGGGCCTCCACCCGTGCGCAGCGCAGCCCAGCCCAGCCCACAGAGGACTCGAGCGATGCTCGGTTTCCTGCCTCCCCGAATGTTTTCACGCTTTGGTTCCTCCCAGCAGCACCATGAGGAAGATATTACCTCGTGGTAACAAGGGCTGTTCGCTAAGTGCCACCCGTGGGCCTAGCTTCATTTAATCCTCGTAGTCACTGCTATCTACTTTTGCCTTTCACAGATGAGGAATCGGAGGCTCGGCCAGTGAGGGACAGAGCTGGGACCAGACGCACTCGTGGAGCCAGACCACGCCTGATTTCACACTGGGGCTCCCAGGGCAGACGGTCCCTACATTGAAATCGTGGGAAAGGAGGGGAACAGATGACCAGCACCCAAGCCCATGGCACCCAGCTCAAAGTGGGAGAAAGTCTAAGGTACCTGCATGGCACCCACGCAAGAAACCGATGCTGGTGCAGCGGGCCAGGACGATTACAGGGAAAGTGGAGGCCTGCGGGACCCTGCAGAGGACCCTGCAGAGGACTCCATCCCCTGCTCAGCTTCAGCACTCAGGAGCATTGCCGAGCAATCTCCCGGGTTCTCAAGAGAAACTGGAAATCTTGAGCTTTGTGAGAAATTTGTCAAACACTGGGAAGGCCAAACAAAACTCATCTGTGGGTGGACATGGCACACAGCCCACCAGTCTGCAAACTCCACCCTGCACAATGAGAACACTGAAGCTCAGAAGATTATTTCACTGCTGAGGGGTAAGGCAGGGATTCTCGCAAGGCTGCTGAGTCCACATTCACAGTTACCAGGCTAGGCAAGTAGATCTGCTTGTCACCTTCTGAAAGTTTCTCACTGAACCACATCCCCAGCGGAAACAGGCCATCTTTCAAAGGCAGCGGTTTTCCTGCCAGCCCTGCAGACAATCCTATGCCTGCCCAGGTACACTGCTCCCTGGCCACAGGGGACACCGAACAGACCTCAGGGGCTGAGAGGCTCCTGGACCTCAAGAGGAGGCCAGTCACTGCCACTCGTCCCCCACAAACCAGGGCACGTTCTGTGTTCAAAGTTCGGCTTAATGCAAAAGACTGTGGGAAGAAAAGCCATGCCCCCACCAAGAGGTGAGCATGGGAGAGCCACTGAGACAAGATCTGTCTGCTTTGGGTCCACCACCTGGAAGGAAAAGGACCTGGTTCCTGACCCCCTCAGACAGCGGGCTCGGTGCTCTGAAGACACGGTTGTACCTCCCAGATGAAGTTACTAAAATGTAGTTCTGCATTCTAGCCAACACAATAAAACATGATATGAACAAATATCGAAAAAGAAGAGACAAACGTGAACTGCAGAAGATTACTGCATACTTTGAAAATCCTCCCCCTTCAAAAAAGTTCACAAAAAAGGGAAAAAATAATAAGAAAGTTCATGAAAAGTCTGGATACAAAATAAACATAGAAACTTATATATCTGGGAATGCAAACATGGGAAACATGCAAGCAAGAGGTTTATTTTTAAAGGACTTTTTGTGTGTTTGCATTTGTGCCAGCACGATAACAGAAGACTGGTTTGCTGAGACACAAGGGGAAGATGCCACTGGGAGCAAGTGACCAGCAGTGGGGTGCTGGGGGTGGCCACACCTTCCAACAACACTGCTGGGCTTGGGTTTGCCGGGTCCACGACGCTGTCAAGTGATGAGCTGCAGTCTGCAGTGCATATGTACTTTGCAGTGATGTGTCATTTTTAACTCTGTTTGCTCACTGGGAATGAAGATGTCCAAATCTGAGAATATCATTAATCATAAATAAGCAGGTCCCAGGTATTCTGAGTAAACAGTCATCTACAATATTATAAATTAAAAATATTCCTAGATATTGATGATAACCTGCTGTAAAATATAATGGAAAAGACCCCATTCACAATGGCAATAAAATTCTAAGTCTCTTAGTAATAAATCTACTGGGATATATTTTGAAAGATTTGAACCAATGTTCTTATTTCCAAGAGAAAATTAAATATCATGAAGATATCACTCACTTGTTCAGCAAAGATTTGCTTTGCTGTAAGCTTGACTCTATTTTAGGTATGCAATGTCATCTGAAACAAAGATCCTCTCATGATATTGTTTAAGATCACAAGCAAACAAACCCAAATCTGTTTGGAATGTGGGCAGAAACAGCCAAAACATTTTTGCAAAAGTCATGATGGTGATACTTGCCCCATCGGGTATTAGAACATATTGTCAAGCGACAGCTGTTAAAGAGCCTGAGACTGGTGCAAAGAGGAAAGCAGAGGCCAGGAAGAGACAGGTCACCTCTGCAGCTTCTCGGGTGATGAAATGTCACCCAAAGTCCTAAGGAAAGAGTGATTTGCAAATGAAGGGTGTCGAGACAGCAGAGTGCATTTGGAAAAAATAGACTCTTAAAACCAACACTTTGCACAGTGCAGGAAGCACACTGCACCTGAATTAAAGGAGTTAAATAGTAAATAATCAGAGGTATAAAGCACAACATATCATGGAGCCCTTCTCTGACCAGCTGATTATTTTTTACAATCTGAATAAACAGAAGAAACTGACAGGAGAGCCTAGCAGAGCCGACTAGAAGGAACGAATGCCCACCGAGTGGCATATAAGCCCACCCTGGATAACAGAGGGTTAATGACCAGCCCCAGGGAAGGCCAGTCAGTCTCTGAGGAGGGAAGTTGGGGGGCAGCAGCCACCAGTCATCGGAGAAACAGGTCTCATCAACAACGGGGTTGCCCTGACATCCACGTAATTGACTGGAGACCATACCCAGGACTGAGGTCGCAGGCCTGCCAGCCCCAGGGGCTTCCTGCAAGCTTGGAGGAGCCAGTGGACACCCAGAGGCCAACTGAGGGAGGCCATGGGGACCTGGCACCCAGTGGCCAACTGGTGCAGGCCGATGAAGGATCCCCCTCAGCCACCAAAGGCCACTGCGCAACCACAGCCAAGCCTGCCCAGCTAGAGCCACCCTCGATGGCCAGCAGCCTCCTGCAACTGCCCCTGGCCGTGGCTATTGCATGTCAAGTTCTGAGGACACGGGACCTCCTCAAAGAGACAAATGCAGCAACCGTGGCAACCTTGATGGTGGGTGTGGATACCTGGCACACCCTCCCCCTCCTCCGGCGTCCGCCAGCCCACACCCTCTGGGCACCCTCTGCTGCATCCACTTCCAGACAGAGTAGAGGCCAGCTCTGTCCACCCCTTGCCCAGCTGCCCTCGTGCAGGTCACCCCTGCACAGCCATCCACAGCAGCCCTGGGGCAGAGCGCAGTGTCGGCCGGCCACCCTCCCGGTGAGGACGGCGCCAGAGAGGAAAGACAGTGCCCAAAGGCCAAGCCCCCTTACCTGAGGTGGGCTCCGCTGGCAGGGCTGGGGCACAGCCTTGACCTTGCCGGCTGGAAGAGCTCCAAGAACCCAGCGCCAGCCGACGAGAGGAGGAACCCGCCCTTCTGCGCCGCAGGCAGCCCTGCTGGCGTGGGGTCACGTGCCTGCCAAGGTTTCGCCTGGAGCCCCAGCGCGGTGGAGGAGCCGGCTTGGCCTGTGTGGCCTGGGGTGGGTCACTCCTCGCTGCACCCCGGTTTTTCCCAGCACCGCGGACGACTTGCAGCAGGTCCCCCAAGTGTGCCTGTGGGCAATGGGGCCTCTGGGAGGTGCCACACGAGGTGGCGTGTGAAGAGGAAAGCGTGCAGCCAGCAGTGAAGGGCCCCCCGCCCCCGGAGCCCGGGCTGATGATGGACTCTGGGGAGGAAGGGGAGGACAGGTGGGGAGGAGGGAGCAGAGGCCAGGGAGCGGGAAGGAGGGAAGGGCAGAGCGGGCAGAGGGGGAGAAGGGGGAAAGACGTGAGAAGTAGGGAAGGACGGCGTGGATGGGGCGGGAGGGGAAGGGAAGAGGAGGGGGCGGGAAGGGCGGAGGAGCGGAGGGCGGCCCCATCTCTGACAGCTGTCCCTGCAGCTGCATCTGGGGCTGTCCAGGAAACGCCGTCCTGTCAGCTGGGGCTGGGCCACCATCGGCAGCCCAGCCGCACCGGGTGCAGGTCACCGCGAGGCATTTCTGCTGCAGCACAGCCCACCCAAAGGTGGGCTTGCGTCCTCGTGCCCACCGGGCTTTGGCCTCCAGTGCCGCTGGGCACCGGGCAGTTCGTTCGGGGCGAGTGGGGGGTCGGTGCAGCCTGGGGTGGGCTTGGCCCGGAGACGGCCGGGTTCACATGCAGCTGCCGCAGCTGCCGTCCCAATTTTCCGGCGGCTGTAAAGGGTTCTGGCGACCCCACCTTGCATTCGAGGACCTGCTGGAGTGTGCGCGGCTCTCAGGGAGGCCCAGCTTCTTGGGACGGGCGCAGGACTAGGTGCAAGGGGCGCCCGCCCCCCAGCACCAGAAGAAGCATGCTCACCACCTGCAAGACCCGCCTGCCCTGCGGCTGAGGGTTCCTGGAGCTTCCGTTCCCCCCTCCCTGCTGGCTGGGATGGGGCTGCACCCAGCCAGTGTAGAAGAGCACGCGCCCCTTTGCTACAGCACGCTGTCACGGCGCAGCAGCACCCAACCCGTGACAGACTGACTGCCCAGAGGCCCAGACCGAGCTCCGGCTGTGAGCGCAGCCCGGGGCCAGTGGCCGGCCACTTGTGCAGAGGGGGCAGGGCAGGGGACGAGAGGAGAGGGAGCAGGAAGGGGGCCGGAGCCTCACAGGGCCTGGGGGCCGCTGAGCAGCATGGAGGAAGGTGCCCGCCCTAGCCGCTGCCCCGTCCTGTCAGTGCTCAATACCCACAGAGATCCATGGGCCCGCCAGTGTGGACGGCCAGGTAACAGGTGCCCATGGCTGCCCTGGGAGTGCCCACTCCCTCAGGGACCCCTCCCCACTGTGGATGGTCTAGGGGACGGCCGTGTGGGGGCTGCCCTCTCTCTGCCAGGGTTCCGAGCTTCCAGGTGAGGGGCAGTCAGGCGTGGATGTCCACAAGCAGCCTCCAGCACCCCAGGCCCCAGGGAGGCCCAGCCTCCTGCTGGCCATCGCTGCCCTCCACCCTGTCCTCCCACAACATGGCTTCTGACGCAGGCCAGCGAGCCTCCTCCCCTTTGCTGCCACACTGGCATGCCCCGTGGCCTCACAGCTGGGACACAGGGACTGTGGGCCAGCGGGAGGGAGCCAGGCCCCAGTACTGGTCAGCCCCACTCCGCAGGGCTTCCTCAAGGCCCGTGGACGCTCACCATGCTGTGCACGAGCTTTGGAAGACGACAGACCCCAGGTTCCCCCAAGGAATGACAAACCAGAATTCGCCAGGGGGGGCCCAGGCACTGACAGTGTTCAGAGCTCCCAGGCGCCATGCCCGTCAGTGGGCAGACAGATCACGGAAAACACTCGTTTTCTGCAGGACGGGACACAGAGTTCCTCTAAGGAGAAGATGGTCCTTATTTGGAAAAAATGCCTTCTAGAAGCCCATGGGATGCAGGTAATGTCAGGGCAGGACTGACAGTGCCAACACTTGAGCAGATGGTGGTCAACTGCACATGTGAAGGAGGGAGGGGACTGCTGGACAAGAGAGATGCCACGGACCGGGGTCCTGTTCTCGCAGAAGAAGCAGCGAGCAGTGCACTCCCACCTCCCACCTGTCTCAGGAGCGCTCCTACCCTGACTCGCGTGGTGGGTTTTGACTGTGAGGAACAGGCTCGTCTCTGCCTGCAGAGTGGGCACCTGAGGGGACCTGGCAACAGCCCGACCAACACAAGCCCCAGCATTATGACGCCACTGGCCTGTCCTGGGTGGCGGCAGAGTGTTAAGCTCCCTTTGCTGATAAGAATGGGACCCTAGAAAACTAGAATTCAGAAGGCATTGTCTTCACACGAGATCCATCTCACTCCACGAGGCAGCACTACGTGAAGCAGAGGCACTCCGGAGTGAAGGCCGGCCACCGACGAGGTGCACACGGCCACAGCTGTTACACAACATCACCGAAGGTTCTGGAAGGTGCAGCTTGGAAACTATCCAGAATTATTGTGTACAGACAGTGCAACTGTCTACCTAGCAAACCCAAGGGAATCCACAAAGATATATTAAAATTAATGAGTTCAATCAACCCACTTGATAAAGATAATTATATTAAAGAATCAATAGCCATCCATGTACCAACTACCATCAGAAAGGATTTGATTTGCAATGGCAAAAAGAAAAAAAACCTTGAAGTTACCTTGACTTATAAAACTGGGTGACCTGTATTTTAAAAGTGTATGATTCTACTGAGCAACATCAAAGCAGAATGAAATAAATCAAAAAAATCCACCATGTCCCTGGTAAATTCTGTCAGTGATATCAGTTCCTCCTCTAATTGGTTTCTAAGTTCAATTTACTATCATTCAAATTCACAAGGGATTTTTCAACCTGACAAAGCAATTCTGAAATTCATTTGAAAGAATAAACAGACGTGACCAGCCAAGAAAGCATTGCAAGAGAATACCAGCAAAGGGGGAGTGTCCGGCCAGATGCTTGGAGCAGCACAGTCCAGCAGAAATATAATCCACGCTTAAGAAGATAAGAGACAGGTGGCATTAACTTCAGAAATTTATTTAACCCAACATGGCCAAAATGTTTTCATTTCCACCCAGTCAGTACTTTAAGACTCACCTATTAAATACTCTGCTTTCCCTTTTTGTACTAAGTCTTCAAAATCCAGTGTGTACTTTACGCTCAGAGCGCTTCTCGATCCGGACAACCACGCATGGCCCGCAGCCGCCTCACTGGACAGCACAGCTTCCAAGACCTCAGACTTCAGTTACTAGAGCCTTAAAGCTCTAATAACAAACACAGTTCAGTATTGGTGCAAGAACAGACTGGCAGAAAAACAGAATTTATCTGTGGTGTTGCTGAACCTGAGGCTCCATTTGCAACTTCCTAGAGAAGGTTCCTGGAACAATCCATCAGATACACATATGAGACCGGGCGCAATGGCTCACGCCTGTCAGCCCCACACTTTGGGAGGTGGAGGCGAGAGGATTGGCTGAGCCTAGGGCTTCAGGACCAGCCTGGGTAACTTGGCGAGATCTCATGTCTACTACAAAGTCCAAAAAAATTATCTGGGCGTGGTGGCATGTGCCTGTGGTTCCAGCTACTTGGAAGGCTGAGGCGGAAGGCTCGCCTGAGCCCAGCAGGTCGGGGCTGTGGTGGCCGTGAGCATGCCGCTACGCTCCAGCCTGGGTGGCAGTGAGACTCCAACCCCAAAAAATATATACACAAGTGAATATACACCAACGTGTCCACAGCACTTGGGCATTTTTAATCACACCTGGAAGCTCTGTCCCCTCAGGCTGGCCACTACAGAGCCTAGACGAGCCTTGCATGAAGCCATAAAGAAGATGTGTTTTGAATGCCCTCCCAATCCCTCTGCTCTCAAAGGAGAACCCCAGGCGCGAAGGTGGACCCCGAGTCTTCCACCCATCGAGCTGGCTAGGGCCAGACCCTCCAGTGCCAGCGGCCTGGCCTCTGCTGTGCCTGCTCCCCAGCATGGAACTTCATGCTGCTCACAGGGCCCAAGTCATTCATTGCGTCATCATTGCCGTCAAACCGTGTCTTCAGGACCAATCAGGACGTAATGGCAGGTCCCACATGCGGCGGCTGGCCTTGCCTGGACAGGCCGGTGCGGCCGTGGCACTCCTGCTGCCACCGCTCGGCCTGAAGGGCGTGCGGGGTCGGTGCCTCCTGTGTGGAGGCCTTGCCACTGCAGGTGTCTTCAAAGTCACGCTGACGGGGAAAAGTTCAGGTGGACACAGAAAGGCACAGGGACGGCTTTGGCACCGGTGAGGCAGATTCCCATCCCAGCAGGAATGGCTGTCGCCAAAGAGAGGAGCCCACGGGGGTGACGAAGCCATGCCGTGCGGCCTCAGTGACCGCAAGGTGTGCAAGTGACGGCAAGGTAGAGCGGCCCGCGCAGAGAGGAGACGGCAAGTCGGGCTGCCGACGCTGCCTGCGTGGGGGACTGTGGGAGGGCTGAGCTGCAGCTGCAGCGAGAGCGTCTCGACCTCTTTCTCTGGCCTGTCCTGTCATTGGGGACAGAGATGGCCGACAGTCCTGCCCCCTGCCTGGGCTCGTCACACTCCCCTCCTCCCAGGGCCCAAGAGGAGCTCGGGACGGGTCCACCTTGCAGACAGTCCCACCTGCAGTCTGAGGGCCGCGGCTCCCGGCAGCACGCCACTTGTCCAGCCGCACAGTCAACCGCGTGGCCCTCAGCAGCCTCCAGCCCGCACCAGGCCCACTGCCTCCCGTGCCGGCCGGGGAGGTGCACAGGCCCCTCTGCAGGCCTTGGAGTCGGCGTGCAGCGCAATTGAAATTCACGGATGAGCCCGAGGAGCCGGCTCCCGGCTTGGTAATCAGTTCTCCATATTAATGGCAGCGCTGCAGACCCGCTGGACAGCTGACATTTGAGATGAAACATATGCAGCGCAGCCCGAGGCTCCTACCTGGGTCCTCCCATCCCCAAGCGCCCACGGGGTGAGAAGGGAGGGAGCCCAAGGTGGCGCCAGGTTCCAGGGGCTGGGGTCTTGCCCTTCAGAGCCTCCCCCCCAGCTCGGCCCCCCCAGAGAAAGCCCCCGCCGTGAACCCACACGCACATACATACATGCACATGCACACTCAAATGCACACATGTGCATGTATACACCAGAATGCACATGCCTGCACATATATCCTCAGTCAAATGTGGACATGCCTACTACACCTAGCCACAACACACACATGCACACCGACACGCACGCACTCATACACATGCTCACACAAAGGCGTGTACACACATACACTCAAATGCACACATGTGTGCACATGCATGCCCAGATGTGTACACACCTACCCACGACACGCGCACACTCATACATGCTCACTCAAATGCATGCGTATAACACCCCATTGCACACATGCCTGCACATACACACAGGCACACATGTGCTCAAATGTGCACAGCTGCCCACAACACATGCATGCGTCCACATGCACACTCACATGCGCACACACTCATACACGTGCTCACACGCACATATGTGTGCACACTCCTGCATGCAAACACTGCCCACGCACAGGCCCACACACAGGCACACACGTCCAGAGCCAGCAGTCTGCTGTGCTCTGGCAGCACCGCAGGGAGCCCCAGGGCAGCCAAGCCTGGGCAGGTCACGAAAGGCTGGTCAGCCCGCAGCAAGACCAGGCTCCCGGAAGGGCCCCGCACACTTGCCCCTGTGGATCGTGAAGACCAGCAGGCAGGCGCCCCGGGCCGGCGGCCGCCAGATGCCCCTGCAGGGAGTAGCAGAAACGCTGTCACCGTGGACGCCTGGATTTGCACGTCTGGCTTGGAGTCGCCTTGGTTGGGTCCCAGAGATGGCAGGCTCCAGCCCCACTTTCCACCTAAACTGAGCCTCGGCGGAGGAGGGGAGGCGGCCCAGGGTCCCATGGCAGGTCCCCAGGGCCCAGGTCTCCTCGCCCCCCACCCCACCCTTCCCCTGGGGCAGAGGGGCATGGGGGAGGGAGTTGTGTGGCTTCCCTTCCCTACTTGGTTTGATTTAAACCAGGGCGTCGGAACTCAAGCTTCATGAACCCCAAGGGTGGGGGGCAGTGGGAGGGTAGGACCACCGGGTCACACCACACACGCGCCAGTGCTCTCGTGCGGGAAGAGGGGCAGAGCTCTCCGCGCTCTCCGAGGGGTCTGCCCCACCGCGGGCAGACCTCGGCTGGCAGCGGAGTAGGCCAGGTGGGACCGGGGTCCTCGAGCAAGTCCTGACCCGTCCCTGCACAGGCCTTGGGCCTCACTTCCCGGCACTCACTGCACAGCCCCCACCCGGGCTCCGCCCTGGCTGGAGCTGGACCCTGCAGGGATAGCCAGGAGGCGGCGGCACTGGGTGCCAAGCAGCACGGGGTGCAGTGGAGTGCGTGTGTCGGGACGCCTCCTGGAGGAAGAGTCATTTAGCGGAGACCGACACCGGGAGGCGTGTAGAGCGAGTGGGCCAGCGTGTCCGGGTCAGGCACAGACTGTGCTAAGGCCCTGGGTGTCCAGCGCTGGGGACTTCTAAGTTCAGTGTGAGGGGAGCACAGGTGTGAGGGGACACGGTGACAAATGGGGCCTGGCCGCGTCTAGGGGCCTTGAATGAGGCCAGCGGGGTGGGATTTCCTTTTAGAAGCAGCAAGAACCCCTGAGGGGCCTTGAGCAAGGCACCCGCGATTTGGCGTGTGGTTTACGAAAATCACTCCAGCTGGAAAGAGGGGCTGCTGGAGAGGGGGCGGCCAGGAGCCGGGGGGGCCGGGGTCGGGAGAGTGGGATGGCGCAGGCTGTGGACGGGGAGCCGGGATTCCCACCGAGTGAAGGGTGGGTCTGGGGAGAGTGGGGAGAACCCACTACTTGGGCGTGGGGTCGGCCAGAGAGGGACCCCCGAGGGCAGCTGAGCCAGCTGGGCCTGGCGCCCGAATGGGGGCGGCACCATCCTCATTGGCCCTGCACGCGCGCGTCCTGGCTTGTAGGGGACACCCCTCTCCACTCAAGTCTCTACCCCGCAGTGGGCAAGAGACTCGGTCCAGGCCTCAGCCGCAGAACCCTCACGGGGCTGGAACCCTAGCAGGGCCCTGAGCTCTCCCCAGGCCCCCGCAGGAGTCATCAGGAGAGGAGGCGTCCATCACAGAGGGTTGCCTCCTCAGAAAACAAGTCCGGCCAGGAGTGCCCGTGGCCCCCATGTGGTGGGGGCATCCTGAAATGCACAGAGAGGCCACGCCGAGAGACAGCGTGAGGTGAGCGCCTGGATTCAGCCATGCCTGGAGCTGACACGCCTCAGCACCCCCAGGCAACTGGCCCATGATGTCCCTGGTTGTGTCCAGTGTGAGCTGGTTTCCTGCCCCTTAAGGGAGGGAATGAGCATGGAGGAGCCTGAGCCCACCCTGGGGGCCGTGGGGACAGCTCACAGCCGGACCGAGGGGCCCTCTGCGGACCAGAGCAGCCCCACCCCTGGAACCCGGCATGCCGCAGCCTCTCCTGGCTGCTCCTGACACACACACACAC
>NW_007079824.1:0-4451 GCF_000164805.1 Carlito syrichta | reverse complement strand
CGGGACAGCAGCCCCAGCCCGGAGCCCACAGCCCAGAGGCCACAGCCCTGGGTCCTTCCCGCCGCGAGACCTTGGGCCCCAAGAGCCTCGGCCTGCGAGGGGGCTCTCTGTCACGGGCCGTGGGGGCTCGCATCAGGCCCCAGCGGAAGGGGTGCACGTCCTCCTCCGGGCCCCAGCACTGGACCTGGCTTGGCCTTCCACCACTGCCCACCCAGCCAGGCCGGAGCGGGGAGGCAGAGGCAGGCGCGGGGCCGGGCTGCTCCACCCGCTGAAGTCCCCCCCCATCACCTGCCAGCGAGGCGGCCGAGCAGCGGCAGGCCAGAACCGTTGCCAGCCAGGCGCGGCCCCTCAGATCCCGCCCCACTGCCCCGACCACGGGCGGCCCACGACTAAGAAGGTCTCCAGGAGGCAGACGAGAAAGCAGGACGAGTTTGAAAAACGAGGCCCTTCTTTTCCGTCCTTTTTGCTGGCCCGCAAGGGAAGGCCGTGGAAAGCACGTGGCCTCGGGATCGGACAGATGTGTGCAAACGCTGGCTTCCACGCCGAAGGCAAGTTGTCTGGGCTTCGGGGCCTCCGTCTGTCTGTTCGTCCGTAGAATGGGGGAGCACAGGGACCCGTTCCAAAGGGTGCCGCGAGGATTAAACCCGGCAGGGTGGCCTAGGGTGCTCGACAGAGAGCTCGGCACGCAGCAGGCACACAGTGAATTGTCACTTGCTATTATTTTTATGCCGGCAGGCTCCTCGTTGGGTTTTTAATGAGCGTGTAAAAATGCTGTGAAATTAGCATACATATCACACGGCCCAGGACCCTGGAGAACTCGGCAGGGGCGGGTGGAGACGCTCCCTGAAGCACTCGCTCACCCCTCGGGAAAGCAGCTGCCAGGCCTCCCCGTGAGGGCGTGAGTAGTTTCTGTCGTGTGGGTAAAAGAACCTGGAAACGCCCAAGTGCCAGCCTCCCCGGAAGTGGGGTGTGTGGCGCGTCCCAGAAACACATGCTCATGTGGCGGTCCCGAGGTTGCACCGCGGCCCAGTCCGGGGAAGCTGCACTTTGGCGGGCCCAGGGTCCTGACTTCTGGCCAAACAGACCCGTGTGGCTGCGGGGGACACACCTCCTTCGCGCTCAGCTCATGGGTCTGCAAACCCCGCGCCCTGGTTCCCCTGGACGCACCTGACCCCAGCACAGCCAGAGAGAAGTGCATGACTCATGGAATTATTAGGAAAACGCATCAGCCTGGCCTTGCTGAGGCCCCTTGAGTCGCCACCTGAAAACAAGGTCAACTCACGGGGAAGCAGAGGCAGGAGGTGGCAAGGGTCCAATGACCTGGCAAGAGCACCTAGATCCAGCCACACCTGAAGACTTCCCATCATGTGAGCCAATAACTTCTATTTAAATTAATTTGTCTTAGAGTTTTCTGTCACTTTAGCTGAAGGGATTCTGACCCACCCAGTGACATAAGAGTCTCCCTGTACTAAATAGATTAGGAGACTGCCGTCTACGGCAAACATCACTACTGCCTTCCTCTAAAGCACAGAAACATGTCTCAAAACCAGGCAAGCAGGTGAGCAAGGGCGTGTCCCAGGCCGGCAGACCCAAAGGCCTTGGCACTCTGGAGAGCCACATCCCACCTGCGCACCTAGCCTTGGCGGGGAGCCCACACCACACTGCCGCGAAGATCGGCAGTTTCTCCCACACATGCCCAGGAGGCTGGTACTCACGGTCTGCAAAGAAGGCGCTCCAGGGCCCCGCGTGTGCACACAGAGCCACGGTTCTCGAGCCATCCTCAGGACAAAACGTCCCAGAGGCCCTGAGAGGCCTCGACTCCCCCGAGGTGAGCCTGGGCCCCACGGCGCCTCGCCCGCGGACGCCCACCCACTCCCGCGGAGCATGTGGGGACAGGGGCTGCGGGCCTGGCTCCTGCGGGGGGCCGGGGGGCTCATGACATCCTCGGGCCCCACCCACACGTGCCGGACCCAGACCGGCATTTCCACGGGCCCCGGGGTCGGTCCGGGAAGAGCAGGAGCCAGAGGGAAAGGGCTGTGTGCAGCCGCGTGGCGAGGCCAGAGCTGCCGGTGGCCTCCGTGCATCGGTGCAGGAAGGCCCCGGAGAGGGCGTGCGCGGGCTCCTGTCGCTGCACTGCCCGTCTCCCACCCACCCCACCGGAGCACTGCGGCAGAAGGGTCCAGACGCAGCCCGGCCAGGCTCCTGCCCGTGTGGCCCAGGGTGCGTCGGCCTCCCGGGGCTCTGAGCTCCCCGCAGCCAGGGCCGAGGACGCCGCGCTCTGTCAGGGTCGGGGGCACCACGGGTGAAGCCCCGGGACCTCAGCGAGTGGCCTGCCACGGAAGACCGGGCGCACGAAAGCAAGGGGCTCCGCGGCAGGAGGTGAGCAGCGGGTGAGCAGAGCTCCGCCTCCTGTTAGATCAGCAGCAGTGTTACAGATAGATTCTCATAGGGGCGTGAACTCTACTGTGAACTGTGCATGTGAGGGAGTCTAGGTCGTGTGCTCCTTATGAAAATCTAATGCCCGATGATTCCCCCCACACTGTCTCTGCAGAAACTCTTCCATGAAACCAGTCCCCGACGCCAAAAAGGTTGGGGACCGCTGTACTAAGGGGGTCAGGAATCAGCCGGTGTAACCTCAGGACGAACACACACAGGAGGACGAAGAAAGAGAAGGAGAACCAGCAGTGCTGTCCCGTCTCGAGGCCACCACACGCCGAGCATCCGAGGCCACCCAGGCGGGCCCCGTCCCTCTGCCTGCCCTGTGTTCTTTCCAGCTCCGCCTTGTGCCTCTGCCCGGGTGTTCCTTCACGTGACCCCCCGCAGGCCAGCCCCGCCCAGGCCAGGGCACCGCTCCGCCCTCCGCCCGACAGCCACCTGCACCCCTTCACAGGCCACTCAACCCGCCAGCCCCGGGAGCACCTGCCCCAAGTCCTGGCTGGGTGCCAGCCCTGGGCCGGTCTCCGGACCGTACAGAGGACGTGCGTGTGAAAAGGTGCTGGTGGAACCAAGGAACCACTGAGTGAGCAACCGGCGGATGATAAAGGAGCGTGCCCCCAAATGCTCCCCACTAGGCGTGAACGAGTCCACCCCACCAACAGACGGCACCCCACCCCCGGCCCCTCGTCTCCCACAAGCCTCCAGCAGCGATCTCCTTCCCTTGGAAAATCTGCCCCCAGTGCAAAACGGGGCCCAGGCGTCCTTGGAGGCAAGAGAAGGGGCTCCCCGACTTAACCCAGCTCCCCAAGGACGTGTAAGCTGATCGCAACATGCCTGGGTTCTGTCTACATTCAGCCAAAGGCAGTGATTTTCCGAAGCAACAAGTGACACTTCCTGTGTCTCCATAAAAAGAACGCGGCGGTCGTGGGCCCGGGTAATTGCCGGCTCCGCAGACAGCAGGACAAGCCTCAGCCGCCGAGGATGGGGCTGCTCGGGGGCACAGGGCTGGGAGGGCGGCCCTCGGCCGGGGCGGGAGCGCCCCGAGCGCAATTAGAGCGGAACCCACCGTGGTGGCCTCAGATGTCTGGCCAGCACAGCCACCTGACCACGCACACCCCGTCCAAAATAGAAAGCTGCAGTGGCTTCTGCCGGGTGCCAGGCCCTGGGCGGCCAGACGGCACCGCCAATGTCAGCCGAGGAGCATTGACCCAGGTCCTCCCAGGCCCCTCGTGCCAAGCCACGTCCCTCTGGCCTCTCCCGGAAGCAGAATTTCCCGAGGATCCAGTTACACTGGCCGACCCAGACAGTCCCCAAAGGGACCCCTGGCCGCTCTCCAGCCTTTCGGGGCAGCCCCCAAGACATGGAGCAGCCTGGGCACCAAAGCCTTCTGTCCCCGAGGCACCTCGGCTGGAAACAGAGAACCCAACTTTCCAAACCACCAGCTGGAGTTCAGCAGGAAGCCATAGCGCGCACGCCAGGACCCTGGTCAGCCAGGGCAGAGGGCTGGCTAGCTGGGCACGCCGCACCACTGCCCGCCCGCTGAGCGCCCTCGCTGCCCACACAGCAGCAGGGAGATGGATGGCCCAGAGTCCCCACACAAACCACACGTGCCGGGTGCACAGGGACACACGGAGGAGCAGAAACCCAGACACGCATGTGCACAAGGCACGACGGCCCGACTGCACGTTCACACAGGTGCACAGGACGCAGGTGCACACGGCCCCCAGCACACGCGTGCAGAGGCACACACTCAGGTGCACACGCGCCCGCCGCCCGCACCCACATGCAAGTGTGGACGTGCGCAAGCAAGACGGAGGTGCACACCACCTGAGAAGCCTTCGGAGACCCCACCCCTGACAGAGCCGCCCCTGCGCGGCCAGTCAGAATCGCTCTCCCTCCAGCCAGCCCCTGGGCGGCGCCGGGCCTTGGGCTGCGAGGGCGGGGACGGGCTTCCCGCGGGCCGCCCCCAGGGGCTCCAGGGGCGTCTCCAGGCCCCGGGAGGGCGCCGGACGCGC
>NW_007079823.1:10750-14440 GCF_000164805.1 Carlito syrichta | reverse complement strand
TCTGGCGCGTGTACTCCTCGTGCAGCTTCTCCACCAGGCTCTGCACCATGCCGGGCTGCACGTGCAGCAGGATGTCCCACCAGTCGTAGCCGGTCACCATGCAGTACTCCAGCAGGAAGAGCAGGTGCCGCAGCGCCAGGCCCACGTCCAGCGGGTGGCCCATGGAGGGCGAGACGCGCAGCACGCTCAGCTGGGGCAGAGAGGGCGCGTGGGCGCTCGGCTGGCTTTCGGCCTGCGTGTGCGCGTGCCTGTGTGTGCATGCTGCGGGCACGTCTGTGGGTCCGAGTGCGAGCACGCGGCTGTGTGCAACGATTTCTGTGCCCGTGTGCACGCCCACGTGTGCCGACGCTTGCATGTGCGCGCGTGGTTGCACCCGGCTGAGCACATGCCTGTGTGTGGAGCTGTGTTCACACACCTGTATGCACATGCCTACCTGTGCATGCTTGTGGGCGCACCTGAGTGTATGCACAACTGTATGTGTACACGCCTGAGTGCACGTGTACACGCCTTTATGCAAGTGTGTACACACGCCTGTGTGCCCAAGTGTGAATACATGCCCGTGTGCACATGGCTGTGCTT
This sequence comes from Carlito syrichta, assembly GCF_000164805.1. Taxonomy (NCBI): domain Eukaryota; kingdom Metazoa; phylum Chordata; class Mammalia; order Primates; family Tarsiidae; genus Carlito; species Carlito syrichta. Next base: position 13,861 of record NW_007079823.1, on the reverse strand, counting down.
GCTTGGATGTATACACACCTGTATGTGCACGTGCCTGAATACACATGTGTGCAAGTGTATGAACATCTGTAAGTGCATGGGTGCACACCTGTGTGTCCAAGTGTGAATAGGCATCTTGCTCACATGGCTCCTGTGCACACACCTGTACGTGCACTTGTGCATGCACCTGAGTGAGCACATGCCTGTGTGCACGCCTGTACATGTGTGCACACCTGTGTGCATACGTGCTGGTGTGTGCACATGCCTGAATTCACATGTATCGTGCATGCATATGGGCGATGCTCGCCTCTTCCTGGCAAGGTCAAGGACAACTCCTCTGGGAACAGGGAAGGGTGGGCTGAGCCCCCCCAACGCCCGACGCCCTGCCGGTGGTGCACACGCGGCCACGTTTGACTCCAAGAAGCCCCTGGCACGAGCCGCGCCGGCCCCAGCGGCCCCCCCGTGAGGTACCCACTTGGCCGGGAACCCAGGCCTGCTCCCACGAGCCCTCGCAGAGCGGCCCAAACCCCGCCGCCTCTCACACGAGGACTCGATGGCGGGGGGAAGAGGTGGTGGGGTGGCCCGTGCCCCTTGCCCAAGGCGCCCCCACCCGTCCCCGCAGCCCACCTTCCCGTAGTTGTCGACGCCCACGAGCGCCAGGGACGTCCAGGACAGCTGCATGGCCTTGAAGTGCACGGCAGGGCCGGCGGTGCGGGGGCGCTTCAGGGCTGGCTCGTCCACCGGGCGCGGCGCCGCTGAGCTGTAGAAGACCGCCATGGTCTGCAGCGAGAGCCGGTGCACCACGTGCACGCTGCCGTCGTGGAAGGCCAGGGCCAGCCCTGCAGGATGTGGCAGCTCAGCTGGGCGAGGGCGTGGCGGGCCAGGGTGCCCGCGCCCAGACCGCCCCACGCCCAGGCATCCCATGACCGAGGGTCCCTCGCTCAGGTGTCCTCGCGCTCAGGTAGTCTCGCCTCCTTCCCCCAGAGCAAGGAGAGAGGCTGGAGGACAAGACCAGAAAGCGAAAGGGGAGGAAACGCGGGCCGCGGGCCACAGGCCACACCCGGCCCGGCTCTCCTCAGCTTCCAGCCGCAGGCCGGGTGCCCCACACAGACTTGGCGAGATGCCCTTCCCAGCGAGCTGGAGGCGCAAGCTGGGGCCGGGAGGGGCTGAGGAGGACCGGGAAGGGCCAGGCTGGGCCGACACAGGCCCACTTCACCGTCAAGCAGACCGAGGCTCGGGCCAGAGACCGCCCAACATGCTCGTGGGCACGGATGCCGCAAGTGCGAGCCGAGGACCCACCTCCCAGCTGCCGTGACACAGGAGAGACGGGGACGGGTGCCACTGTCCCAGGAAGGAACCTGCCGCAGCAGCTCTTTACGTGTTAAAGCACTGGACTTGCAGCCAGCCTCCGGCAGGGCCACCGCCTTTCTGGGTACCTGGAAGCTGGAGGCCACGCTCCTGTGCCCCAGGCCGCCCCCTGACCATGCCCCCGCGAGGCTGCTCCGGTTGGCATACCGAGGCCGGGATAGAACTGGGTGTCGCTGGCCACCTTGAGGTCGGTGTTGGTGAGTGAGATGGGCAGCTTGGGCAGCGCCACGGCCGACACGCGGTCCAGGTCGTTGGTGGCGGACAGGATGCGCCACTTGAGGATCATGGGCGGCTTGTCACCGACTGGAACACCGGGAGATGGCACGGGTGACATCAAGCCATGAAATTGCTGCCGGCAGACCCACCCAGTGCTCCTGGGCCTGACCCGGTCAGTCTGGGAAGGGTCAGGTTTGGCAGGACAGAACACCGGCCCCACCAGCGGATGGACAGCGACAGGCACAGGACCTGAGGCCTGGCCGTGGTGGCCGGCAGATGCCAACACCCTGAACCAGAGTGGGGCCAGGCTGAGCTGTGACTGGCTGACACCTGTCCACAGACAGGCCCTGGCATGATGGTTCTTGCCTCTAACCCCAGCACTTTGGGAGGCTGAGGCAGGAGGGCTGCCCGAGCCCCAGGAGTTCAAGAACATCCTGGGCAACATGCCGAGATCCTGTCTCTACAAAAAATATAAAAATCAACCGGGTGTGGTGGCGCCTGTGGTCCCAGCTACTCGAGAAGCTGAGGTGGGAGGATCAGTTGAGCCCAGGAGTTGGAGGCTGCAGTGAGCAGCGGTTGCACTGTTGCCTTCCAGCCTGGGGACAGGGAGAGACCTCGTTTACGCCAAAGTGAAAATATAAAAATCAGGCCAGGAACAGTGGCTCATGCCTATAATCCTAGCACTTTGGGAGGCCAAGGCGAGAGGATTGCCTGAGCCCAGGGGTTTGAGACTCGCCTGGGCAACTTGGTGAGACCTCATCTCTACAATAAATAAAAAAATTAGCTGGGCGTGGTGGCATATGCCTTAGTTCTGGCTACCTGGAAGGCTGAGGCAGAAGGATTGCCTGCCTCTGCATTTGATGCATGCCACTGCATTCGAGCCTGGGTGAGAGTGAGACTCTGACTCAAAATAAAAATAAAACAAGAAATAAGCCGGACTTGGTGGCTCAGCCTGTAATCCCGCGCTTTGGGAGGCTGAAGTGAGTGGACTGCCTGAGCCGGTGGGTTCAAGATCCGCCTGGGCAACTTGGCAAGACCTCATCTCTACAATAAATCAAAAATTAGCCGGGCCTGGTAGCATGCACCTGTAGTTCCAGCCACTTGGAAGGCTGAGGCGGAAGGATCGCCGGAGCCCAGCAGGTTGAGGCTGCGGCCACTGCACTCCGGTCTGGGCGACAAAGTGAGTCCAACTCAAAAAAAAAAAAAAAAGAAAAGAAAAGAAATAAAAAGACCAGACATGGTGGTTTGTGCCTATAATTTCAGCACTTTGAGAGGCTGAGGTGAGAAGATTGCCTGAGCCCACGGGTTCGAGACCAGCCTGGGAAACTTGGCGAGACTCCCATCTCTACAATAAAGCAAAAGAGTAGCCGGGCGTGGTGGTGCGCGCCTGTAGTTCCAGTTACTTGGAAGGCTGAGGCGGAAGGACCGCCGGGGCCCAGCTGGCCGAGGCTGCGGGGACCGGGGCGTGACGCCAGAGCGAGACTCCGACTCCACGAAAGACACAAAAGTCGGGAAACTGGCGGCGAGGGGCGCGGGCAGGGCTGGGCT
>NW_007079823.1:7384-10114 GCF_000164805.1 Carlito syrichta | reverse complement strand
AGGGCAGCAGCTCCGTGTCCACGCGGCACTTCTCGCTGACCACGCCCACGCACACCTTGTAGAACTGCACGGGCGACGCGCTGCTGCCGTCCGCCGTGGCCACCACGATGTTGCCGCCGCCCGTGAAGGCGATGTCCGCCAGCGCCACGCGGCCTCGCAGCCGGCACAGGCTCTCCGTGGACGTGAGCACCTGCCCGCTGGGCTTCAGCAGGGACACGGTCACCAGGCCGCTGACCGTCACCGCAATCCAGCCCTCCATGGGCTTCCCGCCGAACAGCGTGAGGGAGGGCGAGAACTTGACGCGCGAGAACTTCTCGCCGAAGCTGGAGACGCCCGACTGAGGGGAAGAGGGGCGCGGGCTCTTGGGGTCGGCGGGGCCGAGGGGCCCAGGACCCCTGCAGAGAGCAACGCGTGGCCGGACAAGGGGGCCCGGGCCGGAGTTCAAGCCCTGACTCGCACTTGAGCCCTGGGATACGGCCTCTCGGACCCTCAGGCTCATCTGTGAGATGGAAGGAACGACACCACTTTGGAGGACAATGGGGGTCACATCCAACTTGGCGAGACCTCAGCTCTACAATAAAACAAAAATGAGCCGGGCGTGGTAGCCCGCGCCTGTAGTTCCAGCTACTCGGAAGGCTGAGGCGGAAGGATGGCGGAGCCCAGCAGGGCGAGGCTGCGGTGGCTGCAGCAGCCACTGCACTCCAGTCTGAGTGACAGAGTGAGACTCCAACTCAAAAAAAAAAAAAGAAAGGCAGGCCCGCTGTGCCGACTGGGCTGACTGCCTTCTAGCACAGAAGCTGGCAGCAGATGCCACCATGTGCCAGTCATGAAAACGTACTGCTAACACACACAGGCCAGGGCGTAGGACCCAGGGGCTGCACCTGTGGACCCCTGAGGTGAGGCACACAGCAAGTGCCATGTAAGTATCAGCTGCTGCCAGGCACAGGGGTGCACGCCTGCCATTGCAGTGCTTTGGGAGGCTGAGGTGGGAGGACCACCTGAAGATTGAGACCAGGCCAGGCGACATAGCGAGACCCCGTCTGTGCAAAAAATAAAGAAACTAGCCAGGTGTGGTGGCTCACGCCCGGAGTCCCAGCTACTCGGGAGGCCGAGGTGGGAGGATCGCTCGAGGCAGGAAGTTCCAGACCAGCCTGGGCAGCACGCCAAGACCTGCCTCTGAAAGAAAGAGCCAAGTTCCCCTGCTGCTGCTGCTCCTAGTCCACGTTTTCAAGTCAGACTAACGAGGTCACAGTTCACGTGCGGCAAAGCTCACCCCTCTGCGAACCGAGTCCTGGTACACCCCGTCGAAGGCCCCGCCCCCAGGCTCCACACCCCAGGCACTCCCCGGCCCTCCCTGCCTGGCCCTCTGCTGGGTTTTGGTCGCCGGTGCTGCCTTTCTGGACCGACCCACCGGGCGGTCCCTGCGCCTGGCCTCTGCCTTCAGCAAGGCTCGTGCGCTCCCCCACCCCTACTCTCGCCTCGGATGGGACACCAGGCGGAGGCCCGACTGGGCCTCTCTACGTGGCCTGAGGGGTGCCTCCCCAGCCTCTGCCTCCAGGAGTGGGGTCAGAATGCAGGCTCCCGGGCCTGCCCCACCTCGCAAGGCCAAATGTCCGGGGAGGGCAGGGCCCAGCAGCGGGATCAAGCCTCAGGCCAGGGGCGTGGACATGCTGGACGCCGGAGGGTCCCTGCGTGAGAGGACCAGATGGGCTTCTGACTGCCCAGAGGGAGTGCCAGACAAAGCTGGCGCTCTGCAGTGTGGAACGCTCCAGACCCAGCAGGCGCTTGGCCACACGGCACTCGGGGCAGCCCGAACGTCCCCCAGGAGGGAGCGCCCAGAGCCTTCGCAGTGAAAGGAAAGCCAGACAGGGCTGGGGCCAGCCCGCTGGACACCGTGTCCACATGGACATGCAAGGCACGGTGATGGCATGATCTCAGGCTCTCAGGCCAGGAGCAGAGCGTCCTGCCACCTCAGGGGAGACACGCACTGCATGACTCCACTCCAGGTGGGGTGGAAACGAGACCCCTTTAAGACGAGGCCCAGGAGGCCGCCAGCCCAGCGGGGCTAGTTGCCGTGGGGACGCAGGGTGTCCCCCCCACCCCCCATTCTGGGTTGCGTGGGTCGCAGTGTTTTAAAGAGCGCGTATGCCTCTTCTAACTCAAAAACAAACTTTAAAAGGAAGCGCTGATTCACGGCACAGCATGGAGGGACCTTGGGGACATCACGTCAGGGAGAGCAGACACAAGAGGACACGTGGGGTGTGATTCAGTTTACACGGAATGTCCAGACTAGGCCCGTCCACAGAGACAGGACGTGGATTCACGAGGGCCAGGGAGGGTGGCGGCAGACGGGGACAGGGCTTCACTCAGCTAAGGCTTCCCTCTTAACTCGCTGCTGGGTGGGATCACAGCAGACAGAGAAAGGAGTCTGGGGTGTTACTGAATCAAAGTGCAGACTGGGTTCCAAGAACAGCAGCCATCAGTTAAATGGCCAGGTAGTGGAGGGGAGCAGCCATCGTTTAAACAGGCGGCTCACTGGGCCGGGCTCAGTGGCTCAGCCTGTCATCCCAGCACTTGGGAGGCCGAGGCGAGTGCCTTGCCTGGGCCCGTGGGTTCGAAACCAGCCAGGCAACTTGATGAGACCTCATCTCTACAATAAAATAAAAAATTATGGCCGGGCTCGGTGGCTCAGCCTGTAATCCCAGCACTTTGGGAGGCCGAGGGGAGTGG
>NW_007079823.1:6578-7364 GCF_000164805.1 Carlito syrichta | reverse complement strand
AGCCCAGCAGGGCGAGGCTGCGGTGGCCGGGAGCAGCCACTGCACTCCGGTCTGGGTGACAGAGTGAGACTCCAACTCAAAAAAAAACAAAAACAAAAAAAAACTAGCTGGGTGCAATAGCACGTACCTATAGTTTCGGCTCCTTGGAAGGCTGAGGCGGAAGGATCAACGGAGCCCACAGGTCGACACTAGGGTGGCCAGAGTGAGCCACGGCACTCCAGCCTAGGTGACAGAGTGAGACTCCGACCCAGAAAAATAAGCAAATAAATAAATAAAATAAATAAGTAAACAAGCGGCTCACCGAAGAGAGCAAGTACCAGCTACATGGGAGATCCCTGAAGACAGAAGCCCCCAGTTAAGGAGAGGACTTATTAAGGACAGCAGCCATCAGCTAAATGGGAAGCTAGTTGAGGACAAGAGCTATTATTTAAATAGGCAGCTCACTGACGGAGCAGCTGCCAATTCTGTGAAGGGCTTCCCGAGGACAGCAGCCACCAGTTAAAGGGACGACTTGCTGGGGACAGCAGCCATCAGCTAAATGTGACCCACTGAAAACACAGGTGCCGACTGATAGCTTGACAGCAGGTGTTAGCCAAGCCTAAGGTTCAAAAAGCCCAAGAATAGGGTGGCAGGAGAGGAGGAGCCGGGCGGGGGGTCAAGGCCGCCGCTTCCACCTCGCCCGCTCCGGGGTGGGACACCCACCTTCTCCACGTGCAGGGCCAGCTTCACGCCGTTGTGCAGCCAGGACAGGGCCACGATGGGGTCTCCCTCCACCACACTGCCCAC
>NW_007079823.1:4443-6252 GCF_000164805.1 Carlito syrichta | reverse complement strand
GCAGGTGATGGCCTCGCTGTGCTCCGACGGGATGGAGTGCACATCCCATGGGTGCTCCGTGTCCAGGATGTGGATCATGCGTGTCAGGTCTGCGGGGCGGGCATGTCAGCACGGCCTCGGGGTGAGTGTCCCACCCGGCGAGGTCCCGTGGGGCTGTCCCCGGCGAGAGGAGAGGCCATGGCACCGCCAGGGTGGCCACGGCACGCCACTGACAGGCACAGAAAGCTGACTTGGGAGAAAAGGACCCAAGGTGCTCGGGCACCTCCGCTGGAGGAGCAGGGGTTCTCCTCATCCTCATCTCCCCCGAGTTCTGGTGACTTCCCAACTTTCTCTAAGGAGCGGCTGTGACCGGAACAACGGTCAGGCACGGCTGCCCTTGCGAGAGGGCTTCCACGAGTCACAGGCGGCATGTGGCCTGGACGTGGAGGGCGTGGCTCCAGCAGGCCCGGACCCCGCCCGGCCCAGGGACCCCGCCCCCAGCCGGTGTCACCTGGAGCCAGGCATGGGGGCGCAGAGTCTCCGCCCACCCCGCGGCGCTGGGACGCCCAGCACCCGACTTGGGACGATGGGGGGCACGTGGGACGGGGCTGGGGTCCCCACGGGGGGAGAGGCCGCACCCTGGTCGTCGCTGCGCAGGTCGGTGGTGAAGGCGATGAGGTTGCGGCAGGACCAGGCACAGGCCAGGGGCCCCGACGGGCAGTGGGTGCTCTTGGGCCACTTCTCCCACTCACACACGTACGCCAGGTCCATCGTGCCACCCCGGCAGCAGGCACGCCGAGCACGGTCACTGGCTCCCGGGGGAGGGCTGGCTCGTCACGGTGCCACTGAGCCGCAGGCCTGGGGAAGGCACGGTGCAGTGGAGGGGACGGCAGGGCCAGACCCAGAGGCGGGATGGGGCCCGGTGTGTCCCAGTGTGTCCGGCCCCCGCGTGGCCAGGAGGAGGCCGGACCAGGAGCCCTCTGGATTCCAACAGGACCCTCGGGCCGTTGGACTGACCATGGGGACCGAGGGGGCACAGGGCACAGCCAGGAGACGCGGCGGGGGATGGCCCCGGCCAGGCAAGCGGTGAGGGGCAGCAGGGGAAACTGAGTCCTCTTGGGAAGGAATAGCTCGTGGACAGACAAGCAGCTGGACGTGTGTGCCGGGGCCTCGGTGAGCACGACGGGGACGGCATGGGAACGTCCCCTCGGCGCTTCCAACGCCCTGGCATCGTCGGGGACCTTCCCAAGGGGCTGGCAACAGTCAGCCATTCGCCGTCGCTGCCCATAGGGCTGTTGGGCTTCTTCCAGACCCACGGCCCTCAGCTCCCCCGTTCCCCCCGGGGTCCAGCACCGCCCTCAACTCCCAGGCTCCAACAGGACCCCACACGCTCCCCAGGCCCCGCCCCCTTCACACCAAGCTCCAGCCACGCCCCAAACTCCCCTGGCCCCGCCCCGAGACCCCCAACCACGGGTGGCCTCACACCTCACCCCAAATTTCTACCTCAGTCCCGGGGGTCCGGGACACAGCACATTCTGCTGCAGACCCCGCCCCCGCGCGCCCCAAGCCGTCTACCGGACACCACCTCGGCTCCCAGACTCGCCTCTGACCCTGCAGGTCCCGCCCCCGACCCCACAGGCCCCGCCCCGACGCTAAAAGCCCCGCCCCCGCGCGCTCCAAGCCGCGTACCAGGCACCTTCGCTCCCAGACACGCCCCTAGCCCCGCCTCTGACCCCACAGACCCCGCCTCCGTCATGCCAGGCCCCGCCCCCGCGCGCTCCGGGCCGCTAGCCGCTACCTTGCGCTCCCGACACGCCCCCTGACCCCGTA
>NW_007079823.1:1652-4034 GCF_000164805.1 Carlito syrichta | reverse complement strand
GTCCGGGTTAATTTGCATACAAGTATTTCCCAGCAGCCACTGGAGTGATATTTGCTAGAACAGCCAGGCTTTTCAACCTGTACTAACAACCACGATGGTTACTTAATAACGATGCTGATGGGGTTGCATATTGCACTAATATGGAGATAAGCTAACTGGTAAATCTTTTAATAATAAATTCATCGTCAGTGTAAAGAATCGAAGTCTGGGTGCTATAAATACCGTATGGGCCAGACCCTAGTTCGTGCTCGCTTCGGCAGCACATATACTAAAATTGGAACGATACAGAGAAGATTAGCATGGCCCCTGCGCAAGGATGACACGCAAATTCGTGAAGCGTTCCATATTTTTCTTGAAACACGATAGCTCCCACAGTAGAAGGGGACGCAGGGGGCTTGCCCCGCTACGCCAGGGGCTGTGGGGAAACTGAGGCTGCGGGAGGGGCGTGGCTTGAGGGCTCTCCGGCACGTAGGTCTGGAGCGCTGCTCCTCTGGTTCCGTCTGGCCCACACTGGCTTCCTTTTCCCATGGCCACCTTGGGGTGACCAGGACTGCAGGGCGATGACCCTCTCCCCGGGGGTCCCCTGGCTGCGACCCCCCAACCTCCCGACTCCTCTCCCAAGCTGGGTATTCTCCTGCTCCAGACAAGCCTTCCATGACATCATTCCTTTTTTCTTTTTGATTAGAAATGGAGGTGGGAGACCTCCATTTCTAATCAGGCTGGTCTAGAACTCCCGGCGTCAGGCTATCCTCCCACCTCGGCCTCCTCAAGTGCTGGGATCGCAGGGGAGAGCCACCACACCCGGCTGAATTTCTGCTAGATAGCACCCTCTTTGTTTATTTATTATTTTTTTTGAGTCGCTGCACAGTCACGGCCACCGCCGCCCCGACTGACTCCTGGGCTCAGGCGATCCTTCTGCCTCGGCCTCCTGAGCAGCTGGGGCTACCAAGGCCGCCACTCCGGGCTGAATTTCCTTTCTTTTCCGCCCTCAGTTTTTGTAGAGACAAGGTCTCGCTGTAGGGTCCAGGCCGGTCTCGAACGCCTGGACTCCAGCCATCCTCCCGCCTCGGCCTCCCAAAGAGCGGGGATCCCAGGCACGCACCACCACCGGGCGGCACCATCTTCAGGACGCACCCAGTGGGGTCGCGATGGCTGGGAGCGCGCGGGTGCCGGGTGTCCCCTCCGGACGAGGGACAGGCCCTGCGGGGAAACGGAGGCGAGGCTCCCGGAGACCCACAGCCTCCCGCGGGAGCGTCTCGGAAATGAAGCCCAGGGGACCCAGTGGGGAGGGAAGGCCCGGGCCGGACCCCAGCGGGTGGACACTGGGGTGGCCGTGAGCGTGCCGCGGCACTCCAGCCTGGGTGACTCAAAAAAGAAATTTTAAAATGACAAAAAATAAGCAAACATAGGCCGGACACAGCGACTCACACCTGTCACCCCAGCACTTTGGGAGGCCAAGGCGGGAGGATCGCTCGAGCCCAGGAGTTCGAGACCAGCCTGGGCCACAGAGGGAGACCTAGTCACTCCTAAGGAAAAAAAAATTAAAGAAAAGAGACTGCTAAATGTTATTTGAGGTCCTGGGTGGGACCCAGGAGCAGAAAAGGACGTTCGGAAAAATGAAACACAGAAATACACCAACCTGGGCCATGTAGCAAGACCCCATCTCCAAAAACAAAACAAAGCTCCAGGCTGGGCTTGGAGGCTCAGCCCGTAATCCCAGCGCTTTGGGAGGCCAAGGTGAGTGAACTGCCTGAGTCCACGGGTTTGGGACTCGCCTATTGGAGAGACCACATCTCTACAATAAATCAAAAATTAGCTGGGCGTGGTGGTGCATGCCTGTAGTTCCGGCTACTCGGGAGGCGGAGGCGGAAGGATCGCCAGAGCCCTGCAGGTCGAGGCTGCGGTGGCTGGGAGCGGCCACTGCACTCCAGTCTGGGCGACACAGTGAGACTCCACCTCAAAAACAAAAACAAACAAAGCTGCAGGTGGTGGCTCAGGCCTGTCATCCCAGCACTTTGGGAGGCCAAGGCGGGAGGATCGCTTGAGCCCAGGAGTTTGAGACGAGCCTGGGCAACACAGTGAGACCTCATCTCTACAAACGAATTTTTAAAAAATCAGCTGGGCATGGTGGTGGCGTCTGTAGTCCCAGCTACTCAGGAGGCCGAGGGTGGAGGCTGCCGGGAGCTGCGACCGCACCACTGCCCTCCGGCTGGGCCTAGAACACACGAACGCCACAACAAAAGACCTTCAAGAGAGAAAAAGGGGCTACTTGGACACAGAGACAGCTGGAGACACCGGGAGACCAAGGCGGCACAGGGAGGTGGCCGCCGCCAAGCCTGCGGGAGCCCCGGAGCCGAGGGGGACACCCCGGACCTCCGGAAG
>NW_007079823.1:0-1249 GCF_000164805.1 Carlito syrichta | reverse complement strand
GGGAGCAGGTGGGACCCCCGGGGCGGGGTGGGGGGGACCCGAGGGCAAAACAGCGCTTAGCACGCAGCTGTCCCGGGCCGTGGGACACACAACACACAGACACAGACGAGACACGCCTGGCTCAGAGGGGCCAGACCCCGGAGACCCCCCCATCCAAACTGAAACCGGGAGGGGGAGCACAGGCGAGGACCGAGTCCCACGATTAGCCAGCGGGGGCGAGTTTTTGGCTTTTCTCTCCAAAAGGGGAATTTAAAAATCTACAACAAATCACAACAAATGCATTAAAAGTGATTAAAAACCCGGCCTCCCCTCCTCACGGAGCTTCCGACGGGGCCGGAAAAGCTAGGCCGAGAAGAAACACGGACGTGCCCAGGGTGGGTCTCCTCACCCAAATACAAGTCCCTGAACACGGAGCCAAGGGGCCCGGGTGGTCCGAGCAGCCCCAGCCACCGGCGTCTGTCGCTGAGAGCTGCGAGAGGAGGGGGCGAGGGTGGGAGAGACCACCGAGGGAAAGCGGCCTCCCGGGTCGGGGCCTGCAGACGCGGAAGGTGTTGTCCCAGAAGGGATCCGAGGTCTTGGCGGCAGGGGGGAGTCCTGGGCCGCCATCAGCTGTGCTGCTCCAGGTAGGCAGACAGGAGCAGCCCGGGGGGCAGGAAGTCCAGGTGCCGGTTGCTCACCTTCGTCTGTCGCCGGCCCTCCAGGTCAGCGCCTGTCGGAAGGCAGGCCAGGTGTGCGGGCGGCCCCGGGGCCCTCGGCGCTTTGGGAGGCCGGAGAGGGAGGATCGCGAGAGGCCAGCTCGGAGACCGGCCTGGGCAACACAGCGAGGCCTCGAGACCTCGTCTCTTCAAAAAAACGCAGACGTGAGCCAGGCATGGTGGCGCCGGCAGCCCCAGCTACTCTGGAGGCTGAGACAGGAGGCTCCCTGGAGCCCGGGAGGTGGAGGCTGCAGTCAGCTCGAGCCTGGGTGACAGAGTGAGACCCTGTCTCTAAAAAAAAGGAAAAAGAAGCCGGGCTCGGTGGCTCAGCCTGTCATCCCGCGCCTTCGGGAGGCTGAGGCGAGTGGATGGCCTGAGCCCGCGGGTTCGAGACCTGCCTCATCTCTACAATCAATCAAAAAATGAGCCGGGCGTGGTAGCGCGCGCCTGTAGTTCCGGCTCCTCGGAAGGCCGAGGCGGAAGGGTCGCCGGAGCCCGGCGGGTCGAGGCTGCGGTGGCCGGGAGCGGCCGCTGCCCTCCGGCCTGGGCGACCG